>NC_084801.1:75984463-76286693 GCF_963169125.1 Humulus lupulus
CGGGTTCGTTCTGATTGGGGTGGGGAGTTTTGTTCCTTGTCTTCCTTTTTTACTCAACATGGCATTTCTCACGAACTTTCCTGCCCTTATACCCCTCAACAAAACGGTCGGGTTGAGCGTAAAAACCGTGATGTGGTGGAACTCGGCCTTACTCTTCTTGCCCATGCGAGTATGCCCCTTTCTTATTGGCCTTATGCTTTTGATACTGCCGTCTATTTAATTAATAGGCATCCCACTCGGGTTTTGGGGTCTCTTAGTCCATTTCAATGCCTATATCACAAACAACCATCTTATGATCATTTTCACATTTTTGGGTGTGAGTGTTTCCCATTCCTTCGCCCATATAATAGTCATAAGTTACAGTTTTGCTCCTCCCCTTGTGTTTTTCTGGGATATAACAGTAAACATAAAGGCTACCTATGTCTACATGTTTCCTCGGGCCGTATCTACACTACTCGGCATGTGGTGTTTAATGAACATGTTTTCCCCTTCTCTGTCGTGTCCAGCTCTTCCCCTCCAACTCCATTATCCACCTCTCCTCCCACACTTCCTCTCCCTTCCATGTTTTCTCATGTGCCTCCCTTTCCTCCACATCACTCCCCTCCCCCTTCTACCCCGCCTCCCATGCACTCTTCCTCTCATGTTCCACTCTCTCATTCCTCTTCCCCTGCCCCCTCAAATCTTTCCCTTCCTTCGGCCTCCTCCCCGTCCCCATCCCCTGTACCCCCTCTGCCAGCCACTCACACCGCCCCTCTCAACACCCATCCCATGGTCACTCGCGCCAAAGATGGCATTCATAAGCCTAAGCTTTTTTATAATATTGTGGATTCTACTCCAGTTGAGCCGTCCAACTTTACTGAAGCTAGTAAGCTTGATGTCTGGCAGCAAGCTATGAAACTTGAATTTGATGCTCTTAAATCTCAGGGCACTTGGACTTTAGTTCCTCCACCACCAAATTGCAAAGTTATCGGTTGTAAATGGCTTTATCGTGTTAAACTCAACTCTGATGGTTCGGTTGACCAATTCAAGGCGCGCCTTGTAGCCAAAGGTTTTCATCAAACCCCAGGCCTGGATTTTCATGAAACTTTTAGTCCTGTCATCAAGTTCACCACCATTCGCATTGTTTTTTCCTTGGCTGTCAATTACAATTGCCCCCTGCATCAAATCGACATTCAAAATGCCTTTCTTCATGGTGATTTGGCTGAGACAGTTTATATGGCTCAACCCCAAGGTTTTATTGACTCTTCTCGTCCTCACCATGTGTGCAAGCTCTCTAAGTCACTGTATGGCCTCAAGCAAAGTCCACGAGCTTGGTTCCTCAAGCTTAGTACAACTCTTCTGGATTGGGGATTCACTGGTTCTCGGGCAAATTCATCCTTGTTTATATATCGGTCTAGTGCTGTTCTCTTACTTGTGTTGGTTTATGTCGATGATATTGTAATTACAGGTTCCTGCTCTGCTTCTATCCAGCGCCTCCTTGCTCACTTATAGTGTCGATTTCATGTCAAAGATCTCGGCCAGTTACATTTTTTTCTGGGCATCCAGGTCTCTCGGAATTCCTCTGGTCTTCACATGTCCCAGTCCAAGTACATCCGTGACTTGCTGCATAAGACTGGTATGCTAGACTCTAAGCCAGTTTCCACTCCTATTACTTTGGGTTCCTTATCTCTCCATGATGGTATCCCTTTATCTAATGCGACTGCCTATCGGAGTATTCTTGGTGCGTTACAATATTGCACTATTACCAGACCTGATATTGCATTCACTGTAAACAAGTTGTGCCAATTTATGCATGCCCCCACCACGACTTATTTTCAGGCAGCTAAGCGCGTCTTGCGATATCTGAAAGGCACGGCCCATCTTGGTGTTCATTTACAACGTGATTCCCTATTACAGCTTCATTGTTTTACTGATGCAGATTGGGCGTCCTGTCCTGATGATCGTCGTAGCACTAGCGCTTACTTCATTTTTCTGGGTCTCAATCTGGTTTCCTGGTCATCCTCTAAACAAGCTCGCACGAAGCATGCGGAGATTGATTATCACTTCGTCCGCGAGCGGGTCAATGCTCAGTCGCTGCTTCTTACGTACACTCCCTCTACTGATCAAGTTGCTGACTGTTTAACAAAGCCGCTGGTCACCTCTCGGTTTCAAGCTCTACGAACCAAACTCACCGTGCTGCCTAGCCCGCTGTGTTTGCGGGGGGATGTTAATCCATAATTACATTCTCTAATTGTATGATTAGTTATAGGACCTTCTAGTAGCTAGCTGTATATGGACAGGTGTCCTTATTTCCTTTTATTTCCTCTCTATCATGGGTTATATAACCCTTACTGTGTAACAGAACATCAACAATATACCAGAATATTTCATTTCATCATTTTACCTTTTCTATTTCTGTCACTACACGTGTGTCTTTTGTTTATACGCGTGTAAAATATATTGTTTTGAATCTTGTTTTTAGTTTGGAAAATTATTAAAAAAAAATATAAAAATTTATGCGATTCTCTAAATAATTACAACCAAAACCATCATATGAAAAATATATATATAATTATCCACATGTTAAAAAATATAGAAATGAGAAAAAATTGATGTAGGTACATTCATTTTTAGGGGTTGTACTATAGTTGCACCCTATGATATTTTACAAACCATAAAACATGGGGAAAAACTAAAAACCCTGCAAAGAAAATAAGAAAAAATTCCTTTAAATTCTTGGGGCATTTGTATAATATCTCCTCCAAAGTATTTCCCACACGATTGGAATCTTCATCATGACCTAGCACCTAGGAAACACTTCGTAATTTGTAACTTGCATATTTGATTTTATTAATGAATGAGTGTTTTATGTAAGGAATAATTTTTTTTTCCTGATATGATTAAGCAGAGAAAAACTTGATACTTATTAGAAATGATTAATCAAAATTATTACACAAAATAAACACATGAATAACGAACCACTTTTAAATATTTAAACTAACTACAATGAGTGTATATATATACATAGAGGGTTATTAGCAGCAAAAATTTCTGATCTTTTGAGTTAGTAATATTTAAGTTCTTCATCTTTTTTTAAGGCAAAAGTCTCTTATTTTTTGATATAGTAGCATTATGTCTGTTGAAGCGGTTATTCGGCAACAGATAGTTATATGAATAAGGAGAGGGATTAGTGCTAAATGATGAACCGTAATAGATGAATGATCTCAAAGGAAAATTATAACTCGAATACTTTTTTAGGTGGTTCAAAGGTTAAAATCTTTCTAGTCCACCAGCCAATATTATTGATATATCTCTGATATTCCTTACAGGGTATTTTTTTACAAATTAGAAGCCAACCCTTTGCAACTCCCAGGGTCTCTATATTTATAGGGAGAGGACAAGTGGGTGTTGGCAAAGGAGGTCATCTCGTGACCTTCTTACCCATCATGTCACTTTTGCGACATTCATGATTAATTCCTAAAACCTGACAATGAAGTGTGGTCTAATCAATAAGTAAGGGGGATAATGGGCCGCATGGCCCAACCCAGTCGTGGGTGCTTGAACACGCACGTTTATGCTACATGTCCGAGAATTCAGGAATGGAGTAGACAAGTGATATCTGATATATGCATGTTTACAATGCGTGGTTGACTTTATAAAAGGTCAGAGGTGTCAACTCAAGCTCGTACCCCGAGCTTGATGAAGTCTCAGCTCGTGGTGTCCACACTGCTGACCCGATGCCTTAGTAATCGCACTAAACCTTTGGGTATCTCGAACTAAAGAGGTAGAGCCTTGTAACAGCAGCTCCGGGTAAGTGGCTTCCACGTGGCTGATAAAATTATGCCATTTCCCAGCTCGCTAATAACCCGTGGATATTTAGGGCATACATTTGCCCCCCAAGCCCCTGCTCGTGGCACATGACGTCACCTGGGGCCACAGTGGGGGCTTTTAGGCTTCTTTGTGGACTCTTCATATCCCGCCCATTACGATGGTGTCGGATATGTGGAGCATCATGGTTGGTGACGGTCCGCCTTCCGAGAACCGCATTAAATTTCCTAGCCTATCTTCAGCCGTTGTTTCGTCTTTCGAGTTATGATCCTCGTATCCCACATCAAGACAATCGAACGGACCTCATCCTTTGGCCTTTTATGTATATATAAGGCTGGCCACCCTTCGCATGAGCCACCCTTTTATTTGAAATTTTTCTCTTCTTTCTTCTCAGTCTCAAAACCCTTTCTTTCTTTCGGTCACTATTCCCAACGTTCCTGAGGTTCAGATACAAGGGTTCTTTCGTGACTCCGGTACCAGCGATTCCAACAGTACTTCGACCCAGACGCTCCTTTCAGTCTTTACACAGCAAAAAATTTATGTAAGTCCTCCGTTTGTTGCATGCTTTAAATGTTTTCCCTTTCTCTTGCTTAGGTAAACTTTCTCTTTAGTCGCATGCAGTGGGTTGTTTGTCTTTTTTTCTTCTTTGCTGGTATTTTATGCGTAGGTTTTTATCCTAGGGGTATCGGCCGTAGGAAAAAATGCTTAGGAGCATGACTCATAGGATACAACTCTTGGGTTATTTTCTGGGTAAAATTTTTATGCCTGTTTGGAACAACCAGTTTCTAGGGTGCAAAAACTGGGTAGCTTAGGGGACACGCTTCACAGGCGGTTTTGCCTACCGAAACATTCCTTCCTAGGCAAACTTTTATCCTGACCCTACTGACACATGGATTCCGAGTAATCGGGGACCCGTTGGGAGCACAGGCGCGTGCTCATAGAACCACGTGGTCTCACTCGCCGCTGGCTAAGATTACCTCAGCCCGTGTAAAGGAAACCCTTCGCGCTAGATTCTTTCTTATGCTTAGGTCGCCTTTTCTAAATTTTCTTCTTTGTTTGTTAGGCGACCAGATGGGACCCAAGAAGAGCGCACCCAAGAAGAGTGCTGACAGCTTGTCTTCCCAGCAAACCAGTAAGGGGAAAGAGGTGGCCACAGATTCCCCGATCCCCAACTTTGGTCCCACCGTGGAGAAGTAGGTCGAGGTGGGGCCCGAATCCTTTTTCGAGGCCGAGAGGATCGCCTCGAAGGTCACCACCCAAGGGAAAGTTAACAAAATTATGCTTTCCCATAATATTGAGATAGGGAGGGGCGCTCTGGACGCCCGACCTCCCCTTGAGGGCGAGCGGAGCTGCCCGCTGCTCGACGAGGAGTACGCCGCCTGGAGCGATGAGCATCTCAAGGCTGGGGCCTTCCTCCCACTGGACCAGTACTTCGCGGATTTTTTAAATTACATGAAGCTGGCCCCCTTCCAACTCCCCCCTAACTCCTACCTTCTGTTAGCGGGGTTGAAGTATTTATTCCTGAAGCAGGAATGGGAGGTCCCCACGCCGGCGCTCATCCTTTACTTATTTTGCCTCAAAGCTAGCCTGGAGCAACGGGGGCGAGGTGACGGGTTCTACTACCTGACCCGTTTTCCCAATTCAGATGCGGTCATTGAGCTGCCCAGCCACCCCAATGACTTCAAGGATCAATTCTTCATGTCAAAGGGGTTTCGCAACTGCGAATACCATTACTTCAATCGTCCTTGTAAGTTCCTTCTATCTTCAGCTCATAAGTTGGTTGCTGATTAGCCTCTTTTTATTCATTCCTAACTTACAAACTATCATGCAACTATTTTCGTGAGGATGGCCAAGTCAGTGACCCTTGGGGGTCAATACGAAACCTTGGCAGGGCTCCCCCCCAGTGAAAAAGATTACCGCCAGCTCGTGTCTGATGAGACGATGATGCCGTGTAAATTAATTTCCCCGGGCCAGACTCTGGCCTTGAGGAGACTGCGGACCATCCTCGCTGCTCGCGAGATGGCGCCCATCCTGGAGGAGGAGGCCGCGGATGAGGATGAGGACGAGGAGGACGAGGTGCCCCTCGTGCGCCGGAAGCGGGCTCTGGAGGTCACCCAGGAAGTCAATGTAGAGAGGACCCAGTCCAGGGCAGCAGCCGGCCCCTCCGTCCAAGGTAACCCTTATATATTTAGGGACTTAGACAAGGCCACTGCAGACCTACGGCTTGCTCGGTTTAACCCCAGCCAACTCGTTCACCGCCACCAAAACGACCCAGACCGCGATGTCACCCTACTCCAATGTGTTGACCAGCTCGTGATGTGTTATGACATGAGCCGCCCTAGGGGGACCTTAGTAGTAGATAACACCCTGGCCTTTAGGTCGGCCTTTTTTGAGGAATACGGGACCAATCTTAGATCGTGGCCCTCCCTCCTGGAGGGTGTAGTAGCTCTGAGTCTTAGGCAGTACGTAGAAGAGTCCAGTCCCGAGGCGGATCCGGACCCAGAGCCTCCTCTAGCTCGTGATGTCATTATCTTAGACTCCCCCGTAGATGCTCCGAGGCCGAAGGTCGTGACAATAGATTCCTCCTCTAGCTTGGAGGGTAGGACCCTTCTCAATACATACTTAAGCTCTGCTTTCTTTTTTTTTTTTTTTTGCACAAATATTTTTACATGTATATTAATGCTTTGTTGTCTTTGTTTCAGACGAGGAGATGTCGCAGCCTGGGGGCAATGATCTTCGAGCTATATTCCATGGAGGAAACCCTTCCTCCGGGTCTTCCGGGCCCATGGTGAAGAGGCTCCGGATGGCGAAGAAAGCTGTCGGGACTACTTCCAAATCTCCTGCCAAGGGGAAAAACCAAGGCCCTGCTGCCCTAGAGAAAGTGCCTCCACCCCTTTCTGCAATGGATAAGATGGCTCCACCTCCCCCGCGACCTCCTGTCTCTACTCGGGAACAGGAAGCACCCACTGGGACCTTGTCAGCTCCGACCCCCAGTGTGCGCTTCCCGGTCAACCCCCAGGCATTTGTGAAAGTCCCCGAGGTCTTTAGGGGGACAGTCTACGAAACCGCGACCTACATGGTGGACCACTGCTACAACGCCACCTCGAGGGATTTGCGGGAGATCGAGACAAAGTGCCCCAAGAACGTGATGGAGTCTTCATTGGGGATGACCCTCATGGTAAGTTGGCTTTGCCACTGGTTCTTCCTGTTTGTTTGTTTCTCTCTTTTTTTTTTCCTAAGGCACTTGCCTTATTATCTTTTGGTCTTGCAGGCGGCTTTGGCCCTCCACCGGAGCATATCTCGGTCCCGGGCCAGGATCGAGGAGATCAAGAGCGAGCATCAGGCTGCTTAAGTTGCCCTTGCGTCTGCTCAACAATAGGAGCAGGATGCCAAGGCGGCCCTGGCAACTACCCGAGAAAATGAGAGGGTCGCACAGGCCGCTTCAGTTGCTGTGCAGATCGAGCTGGAGGCATCTCGAACCAAGCTGCAGGAGGCCGAAGCCACTAGGGTCACCTTAGACGCTGCGAAGATCGAGCTTGAGGAGTCCAAGGCTGCCCGGGCCGCCCTAGATGCCGCGAAGGTTGAGGTCGAGGAGGCCAAGGCTGCTCTGGCAACGGAGAGGGCAGCTTCCAGCTCCTCCATGGAGGCCATGCTGTACCACTGCTAGGTCTTCAACCTAGATGGTGACTTCTCCTTCCTGGGGCCGGACATGTGGGGGTCCTTTTTAGAGAAGTTTAAGGTTTTCCTTCAACAAGAGGCGCCCTCCGAGACCAGGGAGACTTCCACTTCCACCGAGCAGGATGGCGAGGGGGTGACTTCATCAGAGTGGCTTGGCGGGGCTTAGGATTTTTCTCCTTTCCTTTTATCATTTACTTTTTTTTTTTATTTGAAACTTTATATTATGAGGTTTTTATCCACAAAAAAATTGGTATCCCCAACTTTATTTCAATTTGTTTACATATTTTTTCCCCGACCTTTTGGTTACTTCTCTTCTATGCATTTGGTGATAACTTAGTTTCTGTTGGTGTTGTGATTGACATCTTATGCTTTTCTAGGAAAAAACATGTTAATCAACTCGAACCAACTTCTAAGACTTAAGTCCTAGTTGTATCCAGGACATTAATTTAAAAACTTAGTTCGTTTTAATCGTTGTCGATATCTCGTGCTTTTTAAGAAAAACATCGATCAACCAATTTGAAATAACTTCTAAGTTTTAGGACCTGGTTGTGTCCAGGACATTAATTTGAAAAACTTAGTTCGTGTTAATCCTTTATCAATATCTCGTGCTTTTTAAGAAAAACATCGATCAACCAATTAGAAATAACTTTTAAGTTTTAGGACCTGGTTGTATCCAGGGCAATAATTTGAGAACTTAGTCCGTGTTAATCCTTTATCGATATCTCATGTTTTTTAAGAAAAACATCGATCAATCAATTTGAACTAACTTCTAAGTTTTTAGGACGACCTGGTTATATCCAGGATACAACTTAGTTCGCATTAATCCTTTATCGATATCTCGTGCTTTTTAAGAAAAACATCGATCAATAAATTTGAACTAAATTCTAAGTTTTTGGGATGACCTGGTTATATCCATGACATATGCCCCCCAAGTAATTAGGAAAGGGTCTTTCATGGTTGCTTGACGTTACATCCACAAATATATACAATAATGTAAAAAGATTTAATTCTCATTACTTAATAAACAAAAAAATGGTTTTTCTGATTAAGCCTTACAAAGATATTATTGGTAATATTTCTTCAAATAGATAGCGTTCCAAGTTCGTGGGACAACTTCTCCATTAAGCCGAGCTAACTTGTAGGTTCCTTCTTTTATGACCTCGGTTATTTGGTAGGGCCCTTCCCAGTTCGGTCCGAATACTCCGTCCTTGGGATCCTTACTGGCTAGGAAGACTCTTCTGAGGACAGGTCGCCAATGCTAAAGGCACATTTCCTGACCTTTGAGTTGAAATAACGAGTGATCTTTTGTTGATAATGCGCGAGCTGTAGCTGTGAATCTCCTCGTCTTTCGTCAATCAGGTCGAGGGACGCGCAGAGCAATTCATCATTGCAGTCTTGGTCAAATGCCTGGACTCTATGCGAGGCTACCTTTACTTCGATAGGAAGGACTACCTCACTCCCGAAAGCCCGGGAGAAAGGAGTATGACCCGTCGGTGTTCGATGTGAGGTTTGGTATGCCCACAGTGCCTGGGGGAGCTGTTCAGGCCAGACTCCCTTGGCTTCGTCCAGTTGCCTTTAGCGTCTTATTTACGGCCTCGACCTGCCCATTGTCCTGGGGATAGGCCACGGAGGAGAAGCTCTTAACAATGTCGTGCCTCTCATAGAATTCGGTGAAGAGGTCGCTATCGAACTGCGTTCCATTATCTGATACTATCTTCTTTGGCAGACCGAATCGGCAGATAATGCTCTTGACCACGAAGTCGAGGACTTTTTTTTGAAGTGATCGTTGCCAGGGGCTCTGCTTCTGCTCACTTGGTGAAGCAGTCGATAGCTACCATCGCGTAACGAACTCCTCCCTTTCCAGTAGGGAGGGCACCAACCAAGTCAATCCCCCAGATCGCGAATGGCCACGGGGACGAGATCATCTTCAGCTCGACCGGGGGAGCTCGGGCAACTATGGCAAATCGCTGGCACTTATCAAATTTTTTGACGTAGGAGTTTGAGTCCTTTGACAGAGTGGGCCAGTAATATCCTTGCCTTAATATCTTCAGGGCCAGGCTTTGGCCCCCAGTGTGATCTCCGCAGAAACGCTCGTGCACCTCCTGCAAAATGGTCTTCGCCTCGCTTGGCATAACACACCGTAGGAGAGGTAGAGAGTGTCCACACCGATATAATATCCCATTTATCACTGTATACCTTGGAGCTTGGTAAAGTACCCGCCTTGCGTCATTTCGCTCTTCAGGTAACTTTCCTGCTGTGAGATATTCGAGGATGGGGGTCATCCAGGTCGGTCTGGCGTTGATCATCTTGACCTCTGCCCCGACTTCCTCTACTCTTGGCTTCTCCAAGAACTCTACTGGCACTAACCTAAAAGTCTCTGCCTCCCCGAAGGTAGCGAGCTTTGCGAGGGCATCCGCGTTGGCATTCTACTCCCGAGGTATCTGCTCGATTGCGCCACGCTCGAATGCAGACAATTCTTTCTTTACCTTGGCCAAGTAAGTAGCCATCTTGGTTCCCTGTGCTTGGTATTCCCCTAACACTTGGTTTACCACGAGCTGGGAATCGCTGTAACACTGAACGGAGCTGGCCTTCAGCTCCTGGGCCACCCTTAGCCCGGCCAGTAAAGCTTCGTATTCAGCCTCATTGTTGGACGCTTTGAACCCGAATCGCAACACCGAGTGGAATCGATGTCCTTCTGAGATATCAATATGATTCCTGCCCCAGAGCCGTTCTCGTTAGATGAGCCATCTATGAAGACCTTCCATGAGGCCTGGACTAAGGAGGCCTGGGCTGACTCTTCTACAGGATCTTCTCGGAATCCCGTGCACTCTGCCACAAAAACTGCCAGGGCCTGGCTTTTTATTGCAGTTCGCGGTATGTACAAAATCTCAAATTAGCTGAGTTCAATAGCCCACTTCAACAGACGTCCCGATGCTTCAGGTTTTTGCAAAACGTGCATTAAAGGCTACTCGGTTATGACGTATATTGAGTGGGACTGGAAATACGACCTGAGCTTTCGGGAGGCCGTAATGAGACAGAAAGCCATCTTCTCCATTAACGGATACCGGGATTCAACTCCAAGGAGCCTCTTAGTGATGTAATAGACTGGCTTTTGAGATCGGTCCTCTTCTCGGACTAATACGGCGCTAGCTGCATCTTCCGTGACAGCTAGGTAAAGGAAAAGAGGCTCTCCTGCCGTTGGTTTGGATAATACGGGTGGATCGGCTAAATGTGCTTTCAGGTCAAGGAAGGCACATTCGCATTCCTCGGTCCACTCGAATTTCTTATTCCCCCGGAGCAGGTTGTAGAATGGCAGACACTTGTCGGTAGATTTAGAAATAAACCGATTAAGGGCTACCACCCTTCCTGTCAAAATTTGAACGTCATTTCGTGACCGGGGTGAGGGCATCTCGAGTGGCGACCTGATCCTATCGGGGTTTGCTTCTATTCCCCTCGTATTGACAATGAAACCCAGGAGTTTTCATGATGCGACCCTGAAAGTACATTTTTGGGGGTTAAGCCTCATGTCGTACTCTCTCAATATCTTGACCAGCATTCCTCCAAATCGGAAACATGGTTATCGATAGTTTTCGACTTGACCAGCATGTCATCAACATACACTTCCATGTTCTTCCCGATCTGGTTGGCAAAAATCCTATTTACCAACCTCTGGTACGTAGCTCCGGCATTCTTCAACCCAAACGGCATGACCCTGTAACAATAAATGTTAGTTGGGATCATGAAGCTAGTGTGTTCCTGGTCTGCTGGATTCGTGGCGATCTAATTATAGCCTGAGTATGCATCCATAAAGGACATGAGCTCATGCCCCGCTGTGGCGTCTACCAATTGGTCGATCCTTGGCAAGGGGAAGCAATCTTTGGGGCAGGCTTTGTTAAGATCGGAGAAGTTGATGCAAGTTCACCATTTCCCTTTGGGCTTCGGGACCAAAACAGGATTGGTGACCCAGATCGGGAACTTCGCTTCATGGATAAAGCCGCACTTTAAGAGCCGGGCTACTTCCTCTTCTAGGGCCTCAGCTCGGGTTGTTCCTAGGCGCCTTTGTTTCTGGGATTTTGCAGGCACGCTTTTATCCAAGTTGAGGGTGTGCATGATGACGCTCGGACTGATCCTTACCATGTCTTCATGAGACCAGGAAAACACGTCTAGATTCTCCTGCAGAAATTTAATCACCTCCACCTTCCTTTCACTACACAGATTTTTCCAGAGCTTCACCACCCTCGAGGGATCTTGTGGATCAATATTTACCTCCTCGAGCTCTTCAATGGCCTGGAGCTCGGATCTATCCTCGCCTATTCTGGGGTCGATATCATTATTTAAGATGATATTCTCCCCTTTGGCACTCTGAGGTTTTTAAATCTCAAGACTAGGCACAAGCTCATGAGTTTCCTCATTCCCGCCCTAGACGGTCATCATTAACTGCCCAGGTTTTAATTTTCCCTTCATGGAAATGCTATAGCATTCCCTGGCAGCAAGCTGATCACCTCGGACCGTGCATATCCCCGAGGAAGAGGGGAATTTTAGCGCGAGGTGGCGGATGGAGGTTATGGCTTCAAACGCTATCAATGTAGGTCGGCCCAAAATAGCATTGTACGTGGCGGGACAATCGATGACCACAAACTCGAGGAGTTTCGAGACTGTCCGAGGTCCCTCTCCCAAGGTGATCACCAACTCAATCGTTCTTATTGCCACCGACCCTTCTCCAGAGAATCCGTATAGCATCATGGAGGTGGCTTTCTACTCGGTGACAGATAAACCCATCTTTTCCAGCGTTGACCGGAACAGTAGGTTTACCGAGCTCCCATTTTCGACCAGTACTCTCCTAACCCTCCGGTTAGCGAGCTGAACGGCTACGACCAGAGGGTCGTTATGAGGAAACTGGATGTGGCTGGCATCTTCCTCAGTGAATATGATTGGTTGCCTCTCCAATCGTTGTTGTTTGGTGAGATGCTGCTCAGGGACGAACTCCACTCCATTATGAGCCTTAAGTTCATTGACGTATCTCTTTTGGGGCACCTCTCCTCGTGCCAGCCAGATGGGGGCCCCCGGAGATAGTGGAGATCTCTCCTCCTATAATAGGAGGAGGGACGTTCTGATCTACCCTAGAACCGGGCTGACTTATCGGAACTTCCGGAGCTGGATGGCCGGCGGGAACTCTATTCCACGCATACTGAGCCAAGGGTCCGGCTTTGATGAGAGTCTCGATCTCGTCCTTCAGGTGCCTACAATCATCGGTGTTGTGGCCAATGTCATTGTGGAACCGAAAAAACTTGGAACGGTCTCACTTACCCTTCTGGTGCTTCAACGGTTCCGGCTTCTTCCAGGGGAGGCGAACAGAGTTTGCTAGGAAAATGTTCTCCCTAGTGTGTGTGAGCTCGGTATAAGTCGTGTAGACCGGCTTAAATTTTTCTATGGACTAGTTCTTTTTTGGGCCGTGCTGGCCGCCCTCGCTGCTCCCTTTTCTTTTGCCTCCACCAAACTGGTTATTCTGTGTAACAGCTTGTGTCTCTGTCACGACATTCGTTCCCACTCCAGCGGGCTGTTCAGGGGCCTGGCTGATCCCTGCGGCTGATGCTCGAGCCTCCTCCAGGTTTATCCATCCTTGGGCCCTATTTAGGAACTCTTTTACGGTGCTGACACCCTTCCTCTATATCTCCTCCCAGAGTCTGCCTCCGACGAGGATCCCAGTCCTCAAGGCCATGAGCTTGGAGCTGTCATCTGCGTCTCTGGCTCGAGCAGCGACATTTGCGAATCTGCTCAGGTAAGCTTTCAAAGGCTCATCGAGCTAATGCCTTATGTTCGCTAGGGTGTCGGCTTTGACGCAGGCAGCCTGAGAATCTCGGAATGCTCTCTTGAAGTCGGCAGAGAAGGTTTTCCACGAGCTGATTGATTGCTTTTTACTCTGCTTGAACCATTGCCTGGCCGGCCCAGTCAAGGTGGAAGGAAATATTAAACATCTCAGCTCGGGACCAATGTTGTGGGCCATCATCAAGGTGTTGAACATACCCAGATGATCTGATGGGTCCCCGTCTCTGTTGAACTTGGACAAGTGAGGCATAAGGAAACCAGGTGGATACGCCGTTGCTGCTACGCTGGGGGCGAAGAGTTCGAGTTCGTCCCCTGAATCATACTCATCTTTTTCTTTTTTCAACAAGAGATTCCTCATCAGCTCCTCCATCTGAGCTAGATGCTCAAGGGTTTGATCCTGACATCCTTGGTTGTTTCGGGGCTATTCAACAGCTCTGATTCCATGGTACGTGTTAGGCGGGTTATTGTCCCTCCTATCTTGAGATAGGTTATATGGGACGTTCCTGCTATCACGTACATCAAACAGACCTTCCCCTTAGCGAGCACGACTTCCATTTCCAACTGGGTCTCCTCTCTGAGAGTTTAGGCGATCTAAGAGGTCGCCCCATCGGGGCGGCCTGAGGACTTTGCGCCGAGCTCAAGTTTTGGCGCAGGTCTCCGCCGTAGATGTCACTTCGACGACTCCTGGTCCAGTAGCTTCCATTTGGGAAGCTTGGAGCCCACCACTGGGGATGAGGATCCGGGACTTCTCTGGGCGCCCGGCTACGATGGGAAGGTCCGAGGGAAGGAGGATTTCTCCTACTGCTCTGATGAGCTGGAATGTCTCGTACTGGATGGGGAGGATATGGGTATCTTATCGGTGAAGGAGGATGCCTGACTGGGGATGCGATCCTAGTCCCATCAGGGCGGATCAAGCTAGGTCACGGCCACTCCGCTCTACCATCCTCTGCATCCTGTGCTCGACGGTCTGAGCGGGGTGCAGGACGACTGGACAGGGCGGGCTGTCGTCGCGAGCCCTCCCCAGATCTCCTTCGCGAGCTTCCTCGTGCCCTCCTGGGTGCGCTCGAGGGCGGAATTGAGCTGGGAGTTGAGGTCCGGACCGATCGGCTGAACTACTGCTCGGCCCTAGGAAGTTCCTCAAATGTGGTCTCCCGGTGGTGCGACGTGGGAGTAGAATTTGATGTTGGGGGTCTGACCGACCGACTGGGCCTGGACCGGTTACCTCGGCGGGACTTATGAGTCTCACCATGCCTCTTTCCGACGTTGGCGTCGGTTGTAAGAGGGGGTAGCCGGGCCAAAACCTCTTGAATTTGCTGGTTTGCTTTCGCCAGTTGACTCCTCAACTATGCATTTTCCATTTCCATCGCTGTGTAGAAATCTGGGTTCGGATTGGGTGGCCGGGGAGCTGAACTTCCAGTGTCGTCTTGGCCCACTGGCTGCTTGTCCGGCCGCTGCTGAACCTCAGGGTTCTGATCATTGGACATGGCGGCATGGTGGGCCTTCTGCCCATCACGTTGGTCTACCTCGTTACCATGTCTTGAGCGAGTAACTACCATGGTTGGGTATTTGCGATAGCACCAATCTAACAGCTCTCAATGAAAGCACTAAACTATTGACGCGGTTCTTCGGCAACAGATAATTATATGAATAAGGAGAGGGATTAGTGCTAAATGATGAACCGTTATAGATGAATGATCTCAAAGGAAAATTATAACTCGAATACTTTTTTAGGTGGTTCAAAGGTTAAAATCCTTCTAGTCCACCAGCAAATATTATTGATATATCTCTAATATTCCTTACAGGGTATTTCTTTACAAATTAGAAGCCAACCCTTTGCAACTCCCAGGGTCTCCATATTTATAGAGAGAGGACAACTGGGTGTTGGCAAAGGAGGTCATCCCATGACCTTCTTACCCATTATGTCACTTCTACGACATTCATGATTAATTCCTAAAACCTGAAAATGAAGTGTGGTCTAATCAATAGGTAAGGGGGATAATGGGCCGCATGGCCCAACCCAGCCGTGGGTGCCTGAACACGCACGTTTATGCTGCATGTCCGAGAATTCAGGAATGGAGTAGACACGTGATATCTGATATATGCACGTTTACATTGCGTGGATGACTTTATAAAAGGTCAGAGGTGTCAACTCAAGCTCATACCCCGAGCTTGATGTAGTCTCAGCTCGTGGTGTCCACACTACTGACCCGATGCCTTAGTAATCGCACTAAACCTTTGGTTATCTCGAACTAAAGAGGTAAAGCCTTGTAACAGCAGCTCCGGGTAGGTGGCTTCCACGTGGCTGATTGCATTATGCCATTTCCCAGCTCACTAATAATCCATGGATATTTAGGGCGAACAATGTCCCTAATTTTTTTTAAAGCAAAAATCTCTTACCTTAACATATTGATGCACTTGTTCCATAAACACTCATTAATTATTTTAATTGATTTTAACATTGTACAAGTCAAATAAAATTTTATTTAATTAATCAAAAACATAAATTAATTTAAATAATGAATTAAATATATATATTACTTTTATTAAAAGAAAAAGTATATATTACTTAAAATTACTAAAGTAAACTTTTATTCATTAACACATATTTACATATTTACTAAAATATTTTGTTTACTTATTAATTAAATCAAAATTATATTATTGTATTAGTTCTTATGTTCTTAAACTAAAATTATTTGATTGGTATGAGTAAGAACTTGTTACACCCAAATTTCGAGAATAGAAATTATGGTCTCGAAAGACAGGCTCGTAAAATGTAAGCTCAAAATAACCAAGTGTGCCACATCATCAGCATTTATGCGAATTGGGTTTTGTAGTTTCGCTCGGCATTAGGACGACGATGATGGAATTGGTGAGCTCAGAACTACGTGCAATCTTGAAGATGTTTCGAGGTTAGAAATCAAGCTCGAAGCTACAAATACAAGGCTTCAACACTTGTATAAATTTATTGGTTTATTCTTATGGGCGATCGAGCACCAGTCAGGAAGGTTCGAGCCTAGACTCGTGACCCTCAAGGTAAAGGCTTGGAATGCAAATGGCAAAGACCTGTGCCACAAGCCTCGTAAGGCATGCACCTCTCTTATAGAGCATTTCTTTATGCACAGGCTCGAGTAAGATCACCCTTCAAAACTAACAGTGCATCTCAGGGTCCCTAGGAGGCAGATATGCCTTGCCCCTAATAGACCACCTAACACCGAGGCCTCGCACAGAGGCGTCTCGGGCACAGTGCATCTACACCTCGCACCATGGCATCGCACCATGGCATCTCGCGCACAGTGTGGGTCCATCTCGCGAGGCATGGCCTCGCACCACGGCACCTCACGTGCCCATGCCAGCGCCTTGCCTAGGTGTCTCGCGTACCAACGCCAGCGCCTCACCAAGGTATCTCATGCGCCCAGGCCAGCGCCTCGCCCAGGCGCCTCGCGCGCCCACGCCAGCTCCTCGCCCAAGTGTTGGAATTTTTTTTGTAATATCAGACTATTCTAAAAGCTATATATATGTTTTTCTTCTTTTGTTCACTTGCATTTTTCCTCCAAATTTCGACAAGTTCTTTTTCATTCATTAGGTTCTGATTAATTCTTTGAGTTTTGTATCCATATTTCGTTGACGAGTTTCTGCAGTTAACAGTTTGGCGCCGTCTGTGGGAAGGATAAGTGCCAAGCCATTGTTCTTCCATTGATTCTAGCAGGAAAAGATGCCAAGAAGCTCTAAGTGACTGAGAGAACCGTGAGAGGTGGAGGTCCACCTCGACAGAGATCAGTTGAAGACCTCCATGAAGAATCCTCTGCCACCCGAAAATGAGGGTGCACCAAAGGAGCCCATGGTCCATGGAGATGAAAGGGATGCTTCATCCCCAGCTGTCCAGCCTAATGAGAACCATCCGAGACCACCGAATGCTCCCGCGAAAGATGCCAGAGAGTTTCCGCCCCCAAGGCCACTGCAGGTGCCAAACTCCGGCCGGCAAGATCCGGGTCCATCAGCACACCAGCCAGACAAGAGTCACCAAGTGCATTCCATAAGGTCGAGCTCTAGGTCTCGATTTTATGAAGAGGAGATACGCGAGTTACACCAGAAGAACCAAAGGCTAGAAACCACCTTAGAAAATATGCAAGAGGTGTTGAATGACCTACTTCAAGGAAAATCAATCGTCCCCCTTCCTAGACGAAAGGAAAGAGACCCAGAGGGTGGAGAGACCACGATCCCTATGGATGAGGGGAGGAGTCAGCTCTCCACTAGTAATACCCCTCGGACAAAGCAGCGCAAAGGTCCTTGGAAGACGAAGCAGCCCCAGAGGCCAGGGTAGAAGAACAACGCTAAACCTCATAACGAAGTCGAAGTTACGTCAAAGGAAACACCCCCAGACCTAAGGGAAGAACTCAACAAGAAAAGGATGAATGAGAGGACTATACCTCTTGTGGTCCCCCAGAAGACAAAAAGAAAGAAAGGGCCAACCCATCCAACTTGAGAGACTCCTTGAACGAAAGAGGAGAGACTTAGACGACGAAATGAGGAGCCTGCGGAGTAAGATAATCACCGCGTTTGGGGGACAGGCTGTCGATGATGAGTTTGATTACGAATTGCCATTCATTAGAGAAATCTAAGCCGTGCGGCTCCTGGCCAACTTCAAAGAGCCTCACGTGACCCCTTACGAGGGCAATGCAGATCCAAAATACCATCTGGATGCGTTCAATGACTTAATGACGCTAAGGGGAATTACTAGCAAAGCCAAATGTCACTGTTTTGCTGTCACGTTAAAGGGTCATGCATACAAATGGTTCAAGAGACTCTAGCCAGGGTCCATCAGGTCTTGGCAGCAGCTTTCTGATGAATTTCTCCAGTAACATCACGCTGTGCGTGATTACACCATGCTAGGCACCAACCTCGCTAATGTGAAACAAGGAGAAGAAGAGAGTCTAAAGAACTACATCCATAGGTTCAATATGGAGGCAGCCATGGTTGGAAGCCTAACCCGTGGAGAGCTAAAAATGGCCATTACAGTCGGGGTGCGCTCGGGTAGTAAGTTGTGGGATAACATGCTAAAGAGGGAGGTCATTGACTTACACAACTTCTACGAATGAGCCGAAAAGTACATTCGTGTCAAAGACGACCATGAGAACCTGAAGGCATCACTTGTCAAGCATTTAGGTCCCAAAGGTTCAAATGACGCAAAAAATAAAAGAGTGTACGAAGGGCCAAGAGATGACCATTAGAGGAAGCACAAGCACAGAGGTAGCCCCAAACGGGCATCCTACACTTTCTACATTGACCTTACCCATACTACGGAGCATATCTTCATAGCAAACTAGCGTCAAGTCTCCTTCAAGAGACCCCCACCAATGAAGAGAGATTGGTCGAAGAGAGACCCTCGAAAGTACTGTCAGTGTCATGAAGACATTGGCCACACCACCACGGAATGCACTCATTTAAAGGTTGAAATAGAGGAACTCATACGCAGGGAGCACTGTGGTAGATACGTCAAAAGAGAAAATGAAAGGCCAGAAGATAGACCAACCTTGCCATGAGCGCGAGATATAGCCCCAGAAATGCAAGGAAAGGTGAGGACGATCTTCAGAGGACTAGGATTCAGAGGAGAATTGAGAAAAGGGTGAGATAGATACGCCAAGGAAGTCAGACGAAGCCCACCCTCATGCATGCTAAGCTTAGAACAATGACCCCCAAAAAAATTTGAAGGGGAAAATGACTCAATAACCTTCAGCAAAGAAGACACGCGGGGTGTGCATTTCCCTCACAATGACCCCTTACTGTTGATTGTTCAGCTTGCAAACATGAGGGTACATCAGGTCCTGGTGGACAATGGAAGCTCTGTAGACATCCTATATCGCCCGGCCTTAGAGAAGATGGGACTGGGTATCTGGAACCTAAAGCCCTGTAATACCTCCCTATATGGGTTTACAGGAGGCTCGATACAACCCCTGGGCACAATCTAGTTAGCCCTCACCATGGGAGAGCCGCACAGACAGACCACTATAATGATGAACTTTTTCGTAGTAATCTGTTCCTCGGCCTTCAACGCGATATTAGGGAGACCCTCCCTGAGAGAATTGAAGGTGATAACCTCAGTATACCACTTGGCCATAAAAATCCCAACTCCTGGCGGGGTAGCGAGCGCAAAAGGGGAACAGAAAGAAGCAAGGGAATGTTATAACATGTCCCTTCGCACAGCCATGAGACCGTCAGAACTTATGGCGATGGTAGTGCATGGGAGCACAAGCCCGAGAGGGTTCAACCCCAAAGTCATTGAGGAGATCAGAGTCAATGGTTATGCATACGCGCCTGAGAAGGAACATCAGGTAAAACTCCACTTTTAGTATGATAAATCAAAAGGATTACCATAGTTAGCCCCCCAACATCTATGAAGTAGAGGGGTAACTTGGATGCCCTGATATGTAATATGAACATCGTCGCCACAAATAGCTATGTACTCTCCTTATTTTTAATGAATATGTTTCTTATTAGCATGTCACACTCCTCATTTATGTGAGCATGTATCTAACTCTTGTGTACCTATCACCAATTGGAATTATCAAAGTGCATGAGCAAAATGATCAAAGTGCCCGACGAGATAAATCTCGCCAACCACTTGGGGGACAGGGTACACAGCGAAAAAGGGTCCTAAAAGAGACCCTTATAAAAAATAATAAGGAAGAAAATCGGGCAAGGCATCTCTCGAGTTCACAGGATTAGCTACCCTTATGAACATTAAGGGGGTCAAAAGGTCCTATAGGAAGAGCCTCCTAATAAAGGGTGATACCTCCATGAGCGGAAAGGCCTCAGGAAGAGCCTCCCAATAAAGGTTGATACCTCCACAAGAGGAAAAGCCTCAGGAAGAGCCTCCTCGTAACGGCTAATGCCTCCACGAGAGGAAAGGCCTCAAGAAGAGCATCCATAAATAAGCCTAGAGTGGCCACCAAGTCGTCTAGCCAAAAAGGGTCCTAAAAGAGATCCTTGAAAAAATAGTACTATGCATAATGATGAGAAGGACGCTTCTAGCAAGAAATAATAAGCACGCGCAAAAGTATATAAAAGGATGGCTAGAACACAAAAGGTCAATATATCCTTATAAATACAATCAAGGTGCACCAAAGAGAGACCTATCGAACCCCTCTTTGCGGGATCAAAAGGACCTCAAGCATAGAGAAGTAAAAACAAATGATCACATATATATATATGTAGAAAGAAAAGTTGCAATAATGTGGCAGGACTTAGAAAAGTTTCAAAAAATATATATATAATAATAATGAGGTTCAAATGAGCATACAACCAAATCGAATCAAATGATTAAAACTACAGAAGCAAAATCTCAAGGACTCCCGTCACGAGCATTCAACTCGGCCACCTTGACAACGACATGCTCACCAAAGGAAGAGAAATAAAAGTTAGGGTTTTGCCTCCACACTCCATAGAGGGCGCGCTCTATAGATATGTATTAGACCTCAGCCAAATTTGCCTCCAAGAGAGTGACCCTCTTTAGCAACGTGCTGCCTTGGCTTCCGCTCTCCTCCTCTTTTTTTTAGGACGAAGAGGCTTTCGCCAAGGCCTTCTCCAACTTGAGCTGGGTGTCAGTAAGCTCCCTCTCAAGCTCCTGAACTTGGACCGCTAGACGGTTCCTTTCGGTGTTGGACGAAGAGAGGTCCTGTGATGAGTCGGCGAAGAATTGAGCCACTAGAGAAGCCTATAAGAAAGCTGAAAGAAAAAAAAATAATGAGCGAACAAAGAACCACAAACTCATCTTAGCACTTGCCTTGGGATCTATAGAGCATAATTATAGGCTCACATTCATTCTTAACACCTCATAATAGTTTCCACCTCCAAAAGTTTGTTTTTGTGTGCCACCAAAGTAAAGAAACACACAAACACCACCTATGCTTTGAAGACACCATAACGGAAAGTCTACCGGAGAGCCTAAAGACCCTCCCATAGACTGAGGGACAAGTGTGGATATTGGAATTTTAGTCGCACAAGGCCCCGACTCGTGACCCTCAAGGTAAAGGCTTGGAATACAAATGGAAATGACCGACCTTGAGACCTACGCCACAGGCCTCGTAAGGCATGCACCTCTCTTATAAACATCGCTTTATGCACAGGCTTAGGTAGGATCACCCCTTAAAACTAATGGCGCGTTTGAGGGTCCTTAGGAGGCGGATATGCCTTGCCCCTAATAGACCACCTATAACCAAGGCCTCGCACCTTGGCGTCTTGTGTACGGTGCATCTACACCTCGCGCCACGGTGTCGCACCCTGGCATCTCGCACGCAGCGCGGGTCCATCTCGCGAGGCATGGCCTCGCCCTATGGCGGCTCGCGCCCCCACGCCAGTGGCTCACCCAATTTTCTCGCACACCAATGCCAGTGCCTCCCCCATGCGCCTTGCGCGCCCACGCCAGCGCCTCACCCAGGTGTCTCGCGTGCCCACGCCAGCGCCTCGCCCAGCTGTCTCGCACGCCCATGTCAGTGCCTTGCCCAGGCGCCTCGCGCGTCCATGCCAATGCCTCGCCCAGGTGTCTCACGCGCCCATGCCAGCGCCTCCCCCAGGTGTCTCACACGCCCACGCCAGCACCTCGCCCAGGCACCTCGCGCGCCCACGCCAACGCTTCGCCCAGGTGTCTCGCAGGCCCATGCCAGCACCTCACCCAGGTGTCTTGCACGCCCATGCCAGCGCCTTGCCCAGGCGCCTCGCACGCCCATGCCAGCACCTCTCGTACCTGTATCATGCGCCAGCACCTCCCCTCGGCTAGGTCCCTCCGTGCTGCGCATCCATGCGCCACATGAAACGCCACCGTGCCCCAAATCCGCGCCTCACGCCATGCACCTTGGGATCGGGTCTCCAATTAGAACGCATGAAGACTTCAATATTTGAGAATAAAAAACCCAGATATAACTCCAATAGATCATACAGGTACGAAACATGTACGGGGTATGACCCTTAAGACCCCGGATGTCAGACCCTATCCCCACGCCAGACAAGTAGTGGTCGTACGCGCAAGGTACCTGACGTGGTCCTTCTCAGACAACCTCTGACATCTGTCCCTGACAAGTAGAGGAGGTACGAGTTGTGGTGGCATGACCTGCATACTTCTGACCATTTACCAGCATCGACACCAGTCCCCTCTACTCCACCATGACCTGTGCCACTATCACAATAGCGTACCCAAGTACCTTCTTGTCTCCTGGGACCATCTTGTATCCAAGGCCATTAGAGCCAAGCTATAAATAGAATTCCACCCCTCAGTCTAAGGGGTTGGAAAATTCTTGTAATATTAGACTATTCTAAGAGCTATATGGAAGTTTTTCTTCTATTTTTCACTTGTAATTTTCCTCAAAATTTCTACAAGTTCTTTTTCATTCATTAGGTTCTGATTGATTCTTTGAGTTTTCCGTCCATATTTCGTTGACAAGTTTTTGCCATCAACAATCTCGATAAAGTTCCTTGCTAAGGACGAGGTTAACCAAAGTGACAAGCTCATGATGTTGTTCGATCTCGAAAGTATATAAGTTATATGTTCGAGGTCGATAATCTAGTTTGAATACAGTTACTATTTGAAAATCCCTATTTCTTGGGGATTTGTTGTAATCTAATAATGAATCCTGATTATCATGGGATATTATGTAATTAATGCATTTATTTGTATTTATTTAAAATTTGAATTATAACTTCGCAAAATAAGAGGGAAGATATTTTGTAAACCAGTCTACAAATAGACTGGAGAAATTCATTTGTAAAGGGGGCTAAATTTTGGACTGGGAAGACTCTGCAGAAAGTGCTTTCTAAAAGCCTTGAGATAATTCCCCCATTCTATAATATTGACTCGTGCACTATGAAAATTTTAACTGCTGAGCCACATAAAATATCGTGTATTTTTCATTGATTTTCCCAATTCTGTGCTTAGTGCTCTTGTATTCTAAGTTGACGAAAAACAGCGTCAACAGTTTGGTGCTTTCATTGAGATCATTAAGCAAGACATTAGAATGTTTAATCAAAAACCTCTTGAATTATCAATGGCCTCTACGAACAACCCCTGCACTAGTGGGCGACCATTTCCCCCAAATACCAGAGGAGCAAACTCCTCACACTGAAGACTACCCACATCGACTTGGGAAGCACCCCATGGCTGACCCGGGCTTTGAAGAAAAAAATGATTCATTCGATTCCCAGGGGTCGCCTGCTCCCAGATCTGATGAGGATCTTTGCTATTATCTAGAGAGATATGTTCCTATTGTGGAACTGGAGATTGACCAACTGCGCAAAAAATTGGTAGAAGTGACAACGCGCAACGAAGAACTGGCCAGACAGGTTGCAAAGGCCCAGGCACCACCTCGGAGACCTAGAGGACGTCCTCGAGGGAGCACGACTGCTAGGAGAGCTGAGCAAGGGACCCAGCAGGCTCAGCGAAGGCCCCGGAGAAACACTCAGGCTGAAGCTACTGACATCCGACTATAGAGCTGTCAACAAGGACCAGAAATAACTGAGCTCCTCTAGTAACCCGAAATTCAAATTCTGAGACAGTAAGGAATAACCCAGAGCCTACTTGGGCCAATTCTGGACCATCTAGGCCCAACAATGAGAGGCAGCCACCATCTCCCATAAGACACCCTTCACCAGTCCGAGAGGCCCCACGACCTGCACCATAGAGGCCGTCTCGCAGTGGCAGTCGAGATGGAAACCATTAGGCAAGACCCAGATAGAGGAATGAAAGGGAGGCTACCCAAGAGCATAGAGCTCCCCAACCTTCAGGAAGCCAGGTTTCAAGATCACAAGCGGTTGGGGAGAGGAGGCCAACGGGTAACCCACCTCGTCATCACTGGGCCTCACAGCCGGAAAGGACTGTAAGCTTCGTAAGTGGGAGCTCAGATTACACCTGTCTGTAATTATTTATGATATCGAACCTATAAATACTGGGAATCGGGGAAATCATCCAAACCTTCGGGATCACCTGAACCATAACCGGGGGCAAGCTAATCCCATTAACCCAGATTTGCGAGACCATTTGAACAGTAAAAAATAGTTGATGTGTGGAAATCAGAATAACCCTATTTCGGGACAAGGAGTTGGAGTTTTCATAAACAATAACCAACTCCCTCAAGTTCAAGCTCGACCCCTAGTAGATCCGGTCCAAGAGAGAATTGAGCAGTTGGAAAGGGCGTTCAGGCTCTTGCAAGATGAGCAAAACAGAGATAAGGCTGAAGAGTCCAACGATGAGCTCGTGCCTTTTGCCCCACGTATCTCTAATACCTCATTTCTACAAGGATTTAGGATACCCCACGTAGCACCATTTGATGGGAACTCAAAACCGTACAGTCACCTGAGCACCTTCAATACCATCATGCAAGCAAGCATTGTCGGCTATGAGCTCTGATGCATGCTATTTCGAGAATAGAAATTATGGTCTCGAAAGACAGGCTAATAAAATGTAAGCTCAAAATAAGCAAGTGTGCCACGTCATCAGCATTTATGCAGATTGGGTTTGGCAGTTTCGCTCGGCATTAGGACGACGACGATGGAATTGGTGAGCTCGGAACTACTTGCGGTCTTGATGGTTTTTTGAGGTTACAAGTCAAGCTCGAAGCTACAAATCCAAGGGTTCAACACTTGTATAAATTTCTTTGTTTATTCTTATGGACGATCGAGCACTAGTCAGGAAGGTTTGAGTCTGAGCATTGCGAGCTCGAAGAGGATGATCTCAATAAAGTATCTTGCTAAGGATGAGGTTAACCAAAGTGACGAGCTCGTGATGTTGGTCAATCTCAAAAGTATATAAGTTATATGTTCGAGGTCAATAATCTAGTTTGAATACGGTTACTGTTTGAAAATCCCTATTTCTTGGGGATTTGTTGTAATATGATAATGAATCCCAATTATCATGGGATATTATGTAATTAATGCATTTATTTGTATTTATTTAAAATTTGAATTATAACTTCCCGAAATAAGAGGGAAGATATTTTGTAAACCATTCTATAAATAGACTGGAGAAATTCATTTGTAAGGGGGCTGAATTTTGGACTGGGAAGACTCTGCAGAAATTTCTTTCTAAAAGCTTTGAGAGAATTCCCCCTTTCAATAATATTGACTCGTGGACTAAGAAGATTTTAACTGCTGAACCACGTAAAATATTGTGTATTTTACATTGATTTTTCCAATTCTGTGCTTAGTGCTCTTTTATTCTAAGTTGACGAAAAACGGCGTCAACAAAACTAATGCCATAACACAATTTTGATTTAATTAATAAGTAAAAAAATATTTTAGTAAATATGTAAATATGGGTTAATGAATAAAATTTTATTTTTTAAGTAATATATATTTTTTACTGGGAAAATACTAGTTAGGCCCCTATGTTTTGCTCGAATACTCGATCGACCCCTGTGTTTTGTTAAATGACAAAATAGACCATGTATTTTGTATAATGGAACAAAATGATACTATGGACTCGATTTTGATCAAATAATTTTTAAATACGACCAAAATGTCATCGACTTTTATTAATTAATTAATTAATTAAAAAATAGATTTCAAATAAAAATTAATTTAATTTAATTTAAAATACAATAGAATAAAATAATAATATAAAAAATGTAAATATTTTTAATTTAACTATAAAAAATTTATTAATTTAAAAAAAAATAATTAAAATTTACTCACAATCTAATTAGATTGAAAAAAAATCTACAATCATAATTTAATAATCAAATTCACTAACAGGAATGTTCCTCACAACCATCTCCAATCACAATCAAGGCTCCAACCCCAATCAAAGCATTAATCTAAAATCCAATCAACAAGAATCCCAAACAGTGGTGTTCTTCTACAAAATCATTCAAAAAAAAATAGAACAATATCCAAGAATGTTCCTTACAAATTTTTCCAATCACAATCAAAGTTCCAACCACAATCAAGCATTAATCTCATATTCAATCAACAAGAATCCCAAACCCAAGACCCATTCAATCCCAAAGGATTCCGTAAACCAGATTTATCGATTTATTTCCTTTCAGATCTAACCTGATGAACCCCATATTGTGGTTGTAAATATCCATCTCTGGCCTCTCATAGATGTAGGCACACCATATCTAGGCTCCTATCTCCATCTTCAGCCTCTCATGGAAGCAAGCAAACTAGATTTGCAAATTTTATTTAGTTTTTCTTTTTTACTTTGTTTAATTTTTGTTTTAGATTTTTAGATAAATGGGTTTTAGTTTTTCATAATTAAATTAAAAAATTATGTTTTTTTATATTATTTAATTTATTTTATATTAAATTAAATATATTATATGAAAATATATTTTTTATTCATTAATTAATAAAATTCGAGGGCATTTTGGTCATATTTAAAAAAAAATTGACCAAAATTGGGTCCAGGGTATCATTTGTTGGTATTAATTGAGAAAAATAAGAATACGTAGCAAAATAGGATCTATTAAAAAATTATTAATACTAGCAATGATCATACATATTTAGATATATTAAATAACAGATAAAAGGAATAGAGATTACCTCTCGTAGCCTATCAAGTGTCATTGAATCTTTTTGTTTATATCAACGATCTTCCTATCATTTCTGAAAAGTCACACCTTAGCATTCCAAACCAATCCTCAAATACACAAGGACGTGTATAGGCACATAAGATTCAAATGTTGATTTAAACTCTCTAGATGTACTCAATACATGAGATCTAGAGAGGATTGAGAAGAGAGAGGCTATAGAAATTTCTAAAATTTCAGGTTTAGGAAATTCTATCGTTTCTTTCTTCAGAGAGAGTCTGATAGAAATTGCCTCATTAAACTTCTTAAAAGTATCGCTTCTTTTCAAGTTTATAAAGATAATTAACTAATTTAATTAATTTTAATTTTATTTAAAAAAAATAGATGAGTTACAACTATTTTAATTATTTAATTTAAATCATATTTTAAAAAGAATAATTAAATATAATTAAACAAAAAAATTAATTTAAAATTCAAATCCTAGGGATAGGAATCCCTGAGAGTGGTACCACACACTCACTGTGCAGTGAGTGTGGCATGAGCCACTCTCTCTCCTTCCCTGATTTTCTCATTTGTTTATTTAATTAATATTTAAGATAATTTATTTAATTATCCCAAAATAAATATCAGTTAATTCCAAATTAACTTTATCTTAAAATATCAGTTTTAAATAAATATCTTATTATAAATATCTTTAATAAGATAATTATTAACCTCTCTTTATATTAATCCAAACATGATTAATATTTATTTTAACGTATAGTTTTTCCAAAAAAAAACCATATAGTTAAATAATTAATTAATTCACAATTAATCAATTGCCCATAATTATCACCTAATTATTTTCTTTCCCCGGAAAATTATTTCATTTACAATTTAGTACTCTCTACAAATCTTCCTTATGACATCCTTACCCTGGACAGTGTAGGACAAAGGTGACCTGGGGACCATGAACCTATAATACGAAGCTCCAATAAACCAGATTATTAGTCTATCTAATAATCTTATTTATTAATTCCGTGATTACTCCACTATAAATATGGAATTGCACTCTAAGTATCTATACACCTATATTTATAGAGTTTTCTTTGTAGTCCATCGATATAATCAATAAATGTAGTTCTGTCCTTTAACTATTGGTTCGTTAATTAGAGCTGGTAAAAATTATCATCTTACCCTTCTACTTACCTATTGTTCCTTAAGTGCCATTAATTCACTAGAGAATAATTAGTCTATAATCAAATTATAGATTGAGCTCAATAACTATTCAGTTCGAGAATTAACCCTTAAGAGAATGAATATTCGATCTGTTAGCAAAGTATGGATTTCATTATGGTAAATCATGTTCCTAGCTATTCATAATGTTGAATCTCCAAAACTAAAGTCACTAGCCTCATTATGCTAGGAAATTGTAATGAGTGAATCAAAAGATCCAATAAGCACAAATAGGATTTCATGACTACTCAGGATTTAGAATGATCTACAAATGATCATCTCTAATGTAAGAATTAAATCTTTATGGAAAACGGTAAGTTTATAATGATAGTTAATTCATATTGGTCATGTCATATATAATCTCTATTATATATACAGTACCTTTACCAAGATGTCTATCCACATCAATTTTCCGAATCTACATTACTTGCATCCCGTATACTTAGTAAGTCGTACTAGTAATCATTCATTAAAGATCCCTTACTTTAATAAGTTATTGACTATTTTATTCGTTGTATATGATCTTAATTCTCTCGTACTAATACAAGATCATATCTTCATACATGAATATGAAATTTTCTTGATATTCATAAAAATTATTCAAACATTAATTATAATATTCATATATAATAAAATTGTACTTTTATTTAAATCAATAAAATATCTTTACATGCTTTTAGGGCATAAATCCTAAAAATCTCCCACTTGTCCTCAAAGCAAGTGAGGCATCTCACTTAATCCCATGTTGTGTACATGACCCATAAATGACTTTACAGGAAGTGTCCTGGCAAATGTGTCCTCCAGGTTCTGTTCCGACGCTATCTTCATAATAGTCACATCACCTTAGTGCACAATCTCTCTAACCAGATGGTATTTCCTTTCTATATGCTTTCCTCTCTTGTGGCTTCTAGGTTCCTTAGAGTTAGCTACTTCTCTACTGTTGTCACGATATAGGATTAGTCGCTTCTCTATATCTAGAATTACTTCTTGATTAGTGTAGAACATTCTAAGCAAAACCACTTTCTTAGCTGCTTCACAAGCCGCTATATACTCGACTTCCATGGTTGAATCTGCAATACTGGATTGTTTAATACTTCTCTAGACAACAACTTCTCCACCAAGGGTGAACACTAATCTAAACGTCAACTTACGATTGGAAATGAGAATCAATGTATCCAATAGGGTTTAGCCGACCCCCTGAATATACAAGCATATAATCTATCGTTCTCTTGAGATAATTGAGAATGTGCTTTACTGTAATCTAGTGTTCCTGATCATGAAAATATGATACGCAAGTGCACGCAATCGATTCAAGTAATATAGATAGTAAATAGAGTATCGTTCCCACAAAGACTATTAACCAATTACAAATAATTTTTCTTTAATTTCTAATTGGCAAACAAAATTTAGATGAATAAATCTAATTATAAAATTTTAAATAACAGTGAACAAAATAACTAATCAAAAGATGAAAATATAAAATAAAAAGACTTAGGGTATTAACTTCATCAACTTTTCATTCTACTATTTTTATTAATCAATTCTAAATTTCATTCTCTAATAGCAGGTTAACATAAATCGATTCCTATTCATTTTTAAGATATAAGATCTCATGTTATATGCAGGTTTTCTACATCTCTGTGATAAACTTAAACATGTAGCAGACATTAAGCATAGAAATCTAATTACAACACAAGCCATACAAAGACTTTCATCCAATATGTAACCTATGTCTATATGACGATAGCATATTCAATTCTCATCTTTCGACTTTTGAATCAAAATCATAAATCAAGCAAATATTGATTAGGTATTTACTAGCATTAAGCAAACATTATATAGATTAGATAAAAGAAGAAAAATAAATAGAACATCATAATTAAATTACATAGAAATCCAAGTGACTACATTAAGCCCTAGATAAAAATGTTTGGTTCATATCAGACATGACTAAATCAACAAAATAATAATTCAAAAACATAAGATTCAAAAACTTGAAGAAGAAATAAAAAATATGAAAGTGCAGAAAAACTAATATGAGAATTGTAACGCCCTACTTCCTTAGAGCCGTTACTAAGTGAGTTTTAAATGTGCATTTAACTCGCTAATTGAGGTTTTAGGTCAAAAGTGTAATTAAATAAAAAACAGTGAAATAAACTTTGTAAATAATTCCATTTACCATAAATTGTTGAGTGTTTGACACTTGGGATCCCAAGATACTGTTTAGAAATATTTACAACATATAATTTACAAATTTGAGTCGACTAGACGACAAAATCTAGGTTTTAATACAATCATCTCCCAAAACCACTGGCCGTGGCACCAGGCAGGCCAAACATGTACACGCCGCTTCACGCTCTCTGTAGTCATGGTTGGTTGACTATCCCCTTGCCCTTACCTGCACCACAGAGCACCCGTGAGCCGAAGCCCAGCAAGAAAACCCTCACAAACAGATAACATATGCATAACAAACACTTAGCATATAATCAGGCCACCAATAGGCTAAACACATACGACCATGCCGTCCCAGGCGCTTTACTAGGCCCTGGGCTCGCGGTCCACACCATGACGATATCCCAGGTATCCTTTAGGGTCTCACCCTGGCAACTCGCACTCCACGTGCTCAATGCTGCTCTCGGCCCCTTGCCGTACTCGGCCTTGCACTCAACGTGCCGAACGCTGTTCCCGGCCCTTTGCCGTTCTCGGCCCTTGCCGACCTTGGCCTGCGCCGTTCCTGGCTCTCGCCGAACATTCACATAATCACATTCCAAGCATAACAACCATATATTGAACACTAACAAATTCAATCAAAGGGCTACGCCATGCAATTCAAACATATTGGGCTCAGCCCTGCATACAAGCTCTATGGGAACAGTGGTTTTCTTACCTGTGTCCCAAGCTCCCCAAGCATTGAACCCTCGAGCATGGTCCTCTAATCCGAGCCTCTCCGAGTACCTAGTCACAACATATAAATAGCATCCCCATTACTAACCAATTTAAAAACATCTCCAGGAACAAATCCTGAGCTCTCGGGACCTCCCGGACCCCCACACAAGGTGGCGGAAGCGTCCCCCGAACCCCATGGGCAAAAGCCTAAAAACTGAATTTTCCCCTGCCCAGAAATGGCCTAGGGCCGCGACACTAGCCCTCAAGGACCGCGGCGCCCAGCGTGGCCTCCTTCCCTGATGCAACCTAGCGCCGCGGCACAGAAGAATACGCCCGCGGCGTCCCTTCGCGATCCCAGATTTCTAGGTTTTTCCCCAACATTTTCCCGAGCCAAAACACTCCCAAATCAATACCAAGGCATAACTAAGTCTCAAATTCAATCCAAAACCCCATATAAATTATCTAACAACTCAGAAACATCAACAACAAGCCTAAACACACAATCAAATCCCCAATTCACAAATTGGCTTAAAACTTTATAAAACTTGAACTAATAAACCAGAAACTTGAACCACAGCAACTAATACATAACAGAGATACATAAAACCCTTACCTCAAGTAGAAATTCACCCCTGAGCCTTCTCCAAGTCCAACTCCAAGCAAATCCCTCTTGTTCCCAAACTGAACCTAGGCAAGCTTCATCCCCAAGAATCCACCAAACAACCACACAATTCAATTCTCAAACCATGATATTCACAGCTGAATTCCACAACATAATCACATAAAATTCCCTTACCTCAATATGCAAAACAATCCTCTAGGTTTTCTGGCCTCAATTCCCTTCTTGATTCCATAAAAATTCAGAAACTCCTCTCCTTCCCTTCTGTTTTTCTCTAGTTTCCTCTAGAGCTTTCCTACACAATATTCAGACTATACTTAAGTAAAATAACATAAATAATTCTTCCTCAGATAAATTCATCTATATCCCTACCAGAAGACTCCTTTGCCCTTCGATCTAACTTCTTTCCTAACTAAACCTCAAGGGCATCTTAGACCTTTCCCAACCCTTACAAATATACCACTTTCCCAACTAGAGTAGCTATCCTTAATGGTTACCAGTGGTTACTTATGTTACCAAAATGTTACTAACCATTACTTACCAATTCCCAAAATCAAGTTGTAATACTCCCAAAATGCCCCTAGGCTTCTCCCGAGCCGGGTATTTGATCCCGTTGTGACTTTCTAGCTAAACGGCTCCCTAGGACCGTCTCGGAACGTGCATCACAATTATATCACTGTCTTACCATAAATTCACGTATATTACATTTATGCCCTTAACGGGCTAACATTACCAATTTGCCCCTAACAACCAAATGGGGCCCACATGCATATTTATTTCACCTAAACATGCATTCTAACCACATATTCATTAAATTCACGTAAATTAATACAGTTTAACAGTTATTGCCCTTCAGGCACACTAATCAAGGCTCCAAGCCTTATTAGCAAATTTGGGTCGTTACAAGAATCAAAATTAATCTCTAAACTCATAATTAAAATTTGACATTCTCTCTCATTAAACCCTAAAATATGAATTTATACTAAAAAAAAAAGCGAATTCCTCTTATTTTGATAGGCGGATCGCGACTTGGCCTTTCCTAGGTCATGGCGACGCGACTCAGGCACTTTCAAGTCGCGGCCCGTGTCCTGATGTCCTCTTGATTTAGCCTCTAACTTCCACTAGCGTCGCGACTTATAAGAGCAAGTCGCGACACTAATTCCCTTGAGCAGCTCTGTAGCTTCTGTCTTGACTAGAGTCACAGCCCTTAAGCCCATGTCGTGACTCTAATTCCATTCTTTCCCCATTTAAGCCTTTCAACCTCATTCCTTCATCAAAAACTGATTTTTACTCGTCCTTAGCACCATTTTGAGTCGAACAACCACCAAAAGCGTCATTTCCCACCATTTTCTCTTCTTTTTACATTTTTCTCATGATTCACGAACCAACCTCAACAAAGACAAACAAAAGTGTAATCTTGCACAAGACAAACACAAAGACTCAATATTACTACAAAAACACATTCTAAAACGACACTAAAATGAAGTTATCAGTTCCAAACCAAGATTTGATTGATAACGACTTAAAATCCCTACTGCATAGAATATGTTGGGCCTAGTACACAACATAGCATACATTATATCCCAACTGCTGAAGCATAAGGATACTTTGTCATGTCCTCTTTCTCTTAAGGTGTCTTTGGACATTGCTCTTTGGAAAAAGCAATTCCATGTCTGGTTAGTAACTAACCTTTCTTTGAATTCTCTATAGAGAATATTTAAAGCACCTTATCTATATAATCAGCTCAAGAAAGTGTAAAGAGTTTGTTCTTCCTATCCCTTAGGATTTGGATTCCTAGAACATAGCTCCCTTCGCCCAAATCTTTCATTTGGAACTTTTCAGCTAACCACTTCTTCACGTTTGACAATGTCTCTACATCATTCCCAATGAGGAGAATGCCATCCATGTAAATAACAAAGAAAATCACCACTTTACCTTTGACATATTTATACACACATGCTTTGTGAACATTCTGTTCGAAGCTGTATGTTTTAATTGTCTCATCAAATGTGATATTCCAAGATCTAGATGCTTGCTTTAATCCATAAATGGATTAAGAATTTTAGACACCTTATGATCTTCCCCATTCTTAATGAACTCTTCTTGTTGTATCATATATTTACTTTAATCAAGATAACAATTCAAAAAAATTGTCTTGACACTACTACAAAACTGTACTTAGGCAACACACGAGAGACAACAGTTTTCATAGAACTGTTGTCTTGTGTCAAAAATAGGCACGACACAACAGTCGCTCTTGAACTGTCGTGTCATGCAAATTAAAACTTACATGAGACAACAATTCTGGTGAGACTGTCGTAACATGTCTACTTTTAACACGAAACGACATTTCTACGAAAATTGTTGTCTCATCCAATACAATTTTTTTAATCAAGTACGAACAAATTTGTATTTTTAATATAATTTAAAATATTATATAAATATAATCATAAAAAAAATTATAATTTGCAACATAGAATAGGTATTAGTTAAAATGAGTTTTTTTATAAATAAATTATTCAAATAATTGTTTAATTTTTTTTAATAATTTGTAATATTAATTCAATTTTTAATAATTGTCTAAAAATGACTTATGTTTTATTTTATCATTAATGATACTTATTATAATATTATAGTATTAATTTTCATTTTTCTTCTTTTAAAACTAATAACAATTTTTTTTTAAAAGTTATTTAATATTTAAATAAAACAGGTTGTCCGTATTTTATTTTATCTTTCTATATTTTATTTTAAATTAACAAAACTCGTTTTAAAATTAAAAAAAAGCCTAAAAGTAAACCCTAATTAAAAATCCATTTCCCTCCTTTCTCCTTCACTGTCCTCATCTCTCTCTCTTTCTCCCTCGGTGAGCCGCGTTTTGCCCTCTCAACCATCCCTCTCTCTCTCTAATGCACAACTCGCCAGCTCAGTGCCATTGACGGAGGTCAGGGGATGCCTCACGGAGATCATCGTCGTCGTTCGCGCAAGACAAGATTGTATTCTTAGAGGAAGGGGTTGGGCTGCGAAGTTCGTTGTCACCATTCATGGAGGACGGGGCTGAGCTCAAAGAGACAAATCTATGCATTGGGCATATTAATTTTTTAATTTCATTTTGGTACTTACAATTTCTAATTTGTGTACGGTGGGTGTTTCTTTATATCTTCACATATTTGAAGATTGAAGCTGCAAAAAGTGTGGTTAATGGGGTAAGTTTGTTCTTTGAATCTGTGAGGTCATACACTACTACAAAACTGGCTTTCCCAACACCCAACCACGATAGTCAACTCTGTTGACTGTCATAATTGCGTAGCGGGACTCTACGCCGACAGTTAAAAACTGTAGGCATAGAGACCAACGCCGACAGCTAATAACTGTCACTGTTGCTTTTGACTGTCGCTATTGACCCCAATACCGACAGTTAATTCAAGAGCAATGCCGACAGTTAATTCGAGACCAATGCCGACAGTTAAAATGTGTCGCTATTGAACCCAACATCGACAGTTAATTCTAGACCAATGCTGACAGTTAAAAATTGTCGCTATTGACTTCAACGCCAACAATTAATAAAAGCTTAATACCAATAGTTATAAAATGTCGTTGAAATTCAAATAAAAAAATATAAAAATATAAAAATATAATTAATGAATAATTTAATTTAAAAAAATAAACTAAATTATGTCAATATATATCTATAAAAATTATTTATTTATTAAAAACTTTTAAAACTAATTTTTTTTGTTTCTAAAATTTTCATATTATTAAATTTTGTATTTATAATAATTTTTATATTAAAATTTAAATTAGTAATGATATAAAGAATAATATAGTTAAATTAACATATTTATAAAATTAGTATTAGTTAAAAATGAGTTATTTTATTAATTGGTTAAATATTAGAAATTAATTTTAAAATTTCTATAATTTTATTATTATTTAGTTGTAATTTTTTATTATTTTTGTATTTATAAATTTATTATATTATAAAATATATATGTTTAAAATATTAATTTAATTTACATATATATATATTTATAAAAATATAATTTACGAAATATAATTTAAAAAACAAACTAATTTATGTAAATTTATTTATGAAAATATATATAAATCTTTTAATATATACTTTTAATGTATTATATCGTCAATAATTTTATTTTTATTAAATTATGTTAACATTTAATTAATAAATATTTAAAAAAGAAAAAGAAAACCCTATATTCCCTATCTCAGCCCTCGATCTCTTCCCTTCTTTTTCTCTCTCTTTCTCCAGTCACTGCCTTCCCTCTCTCTCATTCTATCTCCCTCTCTGTCTTGCAGTGGCTAAAGGAGGCTACAAGGCTTGCAGTGCGAGGTGGGACGGAGAGGCTAGAGACGCAAGGTGGGATGGAGGGTTGGTTTCATGTTCGGTGAAGCTGGGTTCAACGATGTGGTTTAGGCTTCGTTCAATCAGGTTGTGCTCTCTGCCCCCGTCTCTTTTCCTCCCTGGTCTCCGCCTTTCCACCTTCTTCTCTACCCCATCAAGAAATGATTTCTTGTATCATTTGTTACCTCTGCCTGGCCTAAGTTGTTGTATTTTTTCTTTGTTGATATTTTGTATTGCAGATGGTGTTGTTTCTTCTGGTTGCAATGGTGTGATTAAGGTAAACGAGAGACTAAAATTGCTAGTGGCCAAAACACTTCAGTGCAAATAAACAGTTTTGAGGAACAAGTAATAGAAGATCTTTCATTTATCATACCAATTTTGATGCAGCTTGAATGTGTATTTAGGCTTTTATTTAATAAGTATTTTAGGTTGACTTATGTGTACTAGGAATTTCTTTCTTTTATCAGTCTCTGTTTCTCCGATCTAATGCACATTAGATGTTTGAGAAAATGCCTCAAACAACTAGACAATGTTTGATCTTGGCATGAAAGTAAATTATTTCTCTCTCTGGTTAACTATAATTAATGTTATTTTTAAATGTAGGGGAAACCTTTGTAATTGAATTTAAAGAATGAGTATATGATACTTTTAGACAATGTTGAGGTATGTGTGTTTCATATGAATTTTGTATTTGATTTAGAATTCTCAAAATGCTTTGTATATGTTTTCTTGAGTTAATTTCAAGTAATTCATATTTTTGTGTTTGAATATGTTTCTTTTGGTGGTTCTTGATATTGATACCTAACTTTGCTACTTGTAAGAGCATGCCATTTTTCTCTTGATGTTATATCTAAGCATTGAATTTGAAGTTTTTTGACGTACTTACTAACATGTTGCTATTCTGTCAACACGATCGGGGACAAAAAAGAAAGCAAGGTAATCCTAGTGATGACTGAGTGATTATAATGCATTTATATAGTAAATACAAGAGGTGCACAAAACACATGTCAAAATATAAATAAATGCTATATAACAAATGGCACATAAGAATAAATATGCAGCAAACCTTATGGCATTTATGTGATTTGTTGTTATGTTAGATTAGTTATTTCCATATTTAGTAAGCTCACTTAGTTTGTTAACAAGAAAAGTTGTACATAAAAGCTTCGGCTCTCATTGATAACGAATGGTAATAATGTTGTATGACTAATGTTGTTTTTCTTTTTTTCTTTCCTTTCTATTGAAAATTGTACAATATAGTTTTGTCTTTTCCTGTATTTTATTAACATTATTTTATATTTTCTTGGTAAGATGGTTGTACAATCTTTGTACACATTATTCAGTTTGTATTATCCTTTTCAGTAATAATACAAGTTGTGGTGCTTTGTTTCAAAAAAAAAATTTGTGTTATGCCTCATCCCAGACTGCTGAGGGTAAGCCTTAGAGGCATTTTTTTCACTGCCTCACCTCGAGGTGTACTCCGCAAACAATTTTAAAAACCATGATACTGAGGTAGAAGGCATGAAAGCGCTTACTAGAAGTTGTCAGTTTCTCGAGCCTAATTATTGCTGCTCCTGCTTTTGCAGCAATGCATTGAATGTCCAAATATTCATCAAGATGCACATGGCAGATTATGTAGAGAGACATCTTATAGTCATGCAACAGATTGATGAGGATCACACACTAACACAACTTGCAACATCATGGCTCAATCTGGCAGTGGTATGTATATACATAGCTTTATTGTTTTATAATTTCCCTCTGAATGAATGGGATGTTGCCAATATTCATATTTCATGCATGTCAAACAGGGTGGCTCTAAAATACAAGAAGCATATCTTATCTTTCAAGATTTCTCTGAGAAATATCAGATGACTAGTTTGGTTCATAATGGGAAAGTTGTTTGTGGCATGCACATGAATAACTTTGATGAAGCTGAAACTCTGCTGCTTGAAGCACTTAACAAGGCAAGTATCTAATTAGTCATTTTTCTGGAGTTGTTTCCCATGCCCCCTTCACAATTTTTGTTTCTTTAGATGATATTTTACAATAACATGTGATTACTTCCTCTTTGTCTTTAAAAAAATGCTTTAAGAAAGAAACTTCATTTATACTTCAAGCCAACTTAGTGTTTTATTCTTTCTTTTTTCCTTGTTGCTTTTATGGCCTTTTTTCCCTTTGAAATTTTATTCATACCTCTAAAAGAAATTACTATATGTTTCAAATGACGCTTTTAAAACATGACAAAATGGTACTGAAAACATGAATAATGCATGAAGTTTAAATATTGTATGGTGCTATTCCTTTATTTGATAGGATGCTAAGGATCCAGAAACTCTTGCCAATCTAATTGTATGCTGTCTTCACATTGACCTCTCGTTTCCTCACATAAGACCTTTGCTGATTCCCACAACTGACTACGTATCTTTTGGGAATTAATTTGTCAAGAATTTTCTGCCACATTATTGGTTTTTATATATTAGCAAATTCTTTTGTCAAAATATATACACATATATTTATAAATATATGGTCATTTACACCTTTGTCATCTGTCGTCGTACTACAATAGTAGACACATAGATCATCTTCATCTATAAACTTTTAAAGTATTTATTTTGTAGTGCTTGCTTGGAAATATTTTTATTTTTTATTTGCTGATTTAGAAGGTAAAGTTTTCATCAAGATGCTTGAGAAAATCCACATAAATCCCATTTTACTGGCTATTGATTTAAGAGTGTTTCTATTTCTTTTTCTTGCCCACTTTATATTCATTCTGATGTGACCCCTCAGAATTACAATTCCACCACTTACCGAAGTAGATGTTTAGAGAGTTGATTTTTTGTTTAATGAAGAGTAAATTTTTTTTGCAGCCAATTGAAACTTGCACATCCAGATCACATCCTCATTAAAAGGTCAGCATCGGCCGAAGAGAGCTTTGATAGAGCAGTTTAGATAGTTGCTTGAAGACCGAGGTAAAGATGGTTTCATTCTCATGGAAGAAGAGAGGACCTTTGTCATTGCGTTGTCCTTTATCCTTTGTGGGCATTTTTCGTTTTGGTTTTGTAGCTTAGAATAATAAATTTGACATGTTTGTGAAAGATTCAAAATTTTACCCAATCCCAATTATTCATTTTTCTCTCAATATTGGGCAATGTGCTTCATATAATATACTCCAGTAAATTCATGAACTCTCTCTTTCACAGTGGTTTACTATTTCAACTTCAAAGTATATATCTCTTCCCTTAGAACACTAGGCAATATATATAATACCCAAACTCTCAAACTCTTTCTTTTTTCCTTCTGTATGGTGGTTCTTTCAAACTCTCATTTTAAAATTTGGGCTTCATGATCTATTTCTATCTAAAATTTAAAATGTATTTACTGAATTAGTTTAGTGATAGTGCCAGTTCTTTCAATATCTCATCTTTCTAAATCATGTTTGAAATTCATGTTTACATTATTTTGCAGGTAGTTTTTTTTTTTTTTTTGTGTATATTTGGCTTGAAAATAACAATTGGAGTTGAAAATAGCAATTTATGTAATCAGTGTCACGAGCTGACCATATATCAAGGTTTTAGTGGATTCATGTATTAACTTCTTTATTATGAGTACTTTTCAATTTTATGTGTAATTGCATTGTTGATGCTTTCATGCTAATTATATTATAATGATTTTGGAAGCTTGTTTTCTTAATTTATCATCTTGAGTAAGTTATAACTCCACTTGTGCTTGTTTTCCATATCTCAAAAGTCTATTAATCTTGCTTCAACACCCATGTGCTGTGCATGAACATAGAAGGAATTGTCAATTTTTGTGACCTGCCCTGGATCTATAATATCTATATGCTCTTCTAGTTTTGTACAACTTAGGCATTGTCAATCCAGATTAAACTCTAGGATTATTTTTAATTCATTTATGGACTAGTGTTTATAATATTACTTCAAATGGGTATTGTGAATCCTAAAGGAAGATATTGTCAATTCATTGTTTGTCATAGTTTTCTTATGATTCTTGCATATACAAGAGCTATTTTGAATCTAATTAAAATTTAATTTTTTTTCTGTTCTTTTGTTGTTGCAATGATTTAAAATAAGTCAATGATTTTTTATACGTATCTCCAATAAGCATGTTTGGTGCGGATGAATTTGGATTGAGTTAGTGTTGTGTATCCTCGTATTGATATTATATATTTATAATAGTTGAACTACAATTCTATTCAATTTAGTTTGAACTTAATTTTTTATTTTGATTTTTGTAGTGTGGTGGGAAGAAAACATATAACCGTGAGGATATCAATGAAACTCAAAATGAATGGACAGCCAAGCTCCTTGAGTGGATGAGCCAAAGCTAGGGTAACTTTTGTAATTAGAATTAAAAAAAACTAATTATAGTTAAGTCATGCACTTACATAGTTAAGGCAAGAATTCCTACATATTTGATCTTGTAGTTTTTAGATTTGGAAAATACTGAGTTTTATTGATTTTGTCTGTTTGTTGATTCTGTCTGAACTATGTTGTAATTACACAAGAAATTATGAATGCATATAGTGGTTGAAAAAAGAGAAATGAAAAAATTTCTCATATTCTACATTGGACGTTGGCCTCCAAAAAACTGTCGTCTTATGTATTGCAGGGGACGATGCTTGCACATAAATTGTTATCTCATGTACTGCAGTAGGACGATGCTTGGGTAGGAACTGTCGTCTCATTTACTGTAGTGGATGACGCTTGCACAGAAACTTTCGTCTCATGTACCACAAGAGCCAACGTTTGTATATGAACTATTGTCTCATGTACAACATGAGAGGACGCTTTTATTTAAATTGTCGTTTCATGCTTTACATGGCATGACATTGCATGAGTCGACGATGTTAGAACTGACGTGCGAGAGTCTATACGATGATTTAAAACCATCGTCCCATGTCAATTTTGTAGCAGTGTGACGTCCATTTGCCATATCTCATAGTCATATGTGGCAGCTATGGATAAGAGGATGCGAATGGATTTTACCATGGCCACAGGAGGAATTGTTTCTTCATTATCAACACCCTCTCTTTGAGTGTAACCTTTGGCTACTAGTCTTGCCTTGAAAGTCTCTACTTTCTAATCTACACCTCTTTTCTTCTTGAAGATCCATTTGCACCCAATGGGTCTGACATTTTTTGGGGGGTCCACAAGTTCGCAGACAGAATTGGAATACATTGACTCCATTTCTTAGTTCATGGATTCTTGCCATTTCTCCTTTTCAGGATCATCCATTATCTCTTTGAAGGTTATGAACTGTCTTTGTAACGACCCAAATTCACTAATAAAGCTTAAGGGCCTTGATTAGTGTGCCGGGAAGGCGTAAATGGGATTAGAGTGAACACTATTGACTTAAATGTGTGAATATGTGATTAATGATGATTATATGATAATTAATGATAGTATGTGATAATATGAATATTTATGTGATATATGTGAGAGCCACATTATTATGTGGCCAGGTTCATAGAGCGCAACTCGAGACGATCCTAGGGTCAGATAGCGGGAAAAGTCACAACGGGACTTAAGATATGATTTTGGGCAAGTCAGGGGTATTTTAGGTATCAGGTAGCAATTTGGACTATCGGGTCATGGAAATAAATGTATGGAGATATATTTGAGGTTAGGATGTCTAGGCGGGAATATTGGGGGATTTTACCGTTTTGGCTTCGGGGACGGTTCCGGCACCCCGAGCCTTGAGATTAACTTAACAAGTAAGACAAGAGTTAGGAAGCCTTTAGGGAAAAATAAAACCGACCTAATCTCTTACTCAGCTAGTTACTCTCACTCTCACTCTCAAGAAAAACAAAGGGAACTAAATTAGAAGCACTCAAGGGAATTGGGGATTGGAGATGAAGAATTGTTCGAAATTTGGTGAGATTCAAGAGTAAATCTTGAGGCTTAGCTCAGTGAATAGACCAGGACTGAATCAAGATTAAGGTAAGGGTTTATTCCCTCTGTTTTTTGAAATTCAACCTTAATCTTCAGCTGGATTATTGAGGGTGTTGTTCAATTGATGATTAGGGTGGAATTGAGCAGGGGAAATCCTTGGAATCAGCTGGGTTTTTGCTAAGGGAGGAGTTCAATCAAGAAGGTATGCTTTGTTTTATGAATTGGTGATTTGAGTTTGATTTTTGACTGGTTGTAACAGGGTGTTTGTGTTCATAGAGTCTCAAGGATTGGAGGTGAATCTTCTATGGTTTATTAAGCTGAATTTCTGTTGAAATTGTGTAGCATGAGTTGGGGATATGTTGGGTGATGAAGTAGGAAGCTTAGAGGAAGTTTTGGTTGAGGTTTTGGGCTTTAAAATGATGGGTTTTCTGGGCATGAAGGGAAGGGCCACGACTCTGTTCTAGAGCGCTGCGACCCTAGGATGAAAAAGGGCCAAGGAGGCTCGGCCATGGGAGGGCGCCGCGGCGCCCAAAGTAAGGGCCGCGGCGCGTGTTTTGTCTAAGATGGCATAGGTTCTTTTTTGAGGCTAGGGCCGTGGCTAAGATTCAAGGGCCGCAGCCCTTGGTTGCACACATGAGCTTTTGAGGGTTTTAGGCACGGGAAAGTGGTCTAGCATGCTCGGGATTGATCTCACCACCATGCTTGGTGGAATTCGAATTCCCGGGAGTTAGTTTTATACACGGAAACCTATATTCGAGTATTAATGGAACCCTATACTTTGGTTGTGACTAGGTGATAAAAGCTTAGGCTCGAGAACAGATCGTGCTTGAGGGGCGTAGCTCGTAATTCAGTAACCGTACAGACTAAAGGTAAGAAAACTACAACCGGTTGAATATTTGAACGGGACTAAGGGATCCCTAATATAAATGATTGAAATAATGGTATTATGCCATGTAAATTGTAACCAACGGCCTAAGCGAGCCACAGTTAACTTGTGCAATTGGAACTGCTCGGACACTGGTATCCGAGGATAGCTTATTATGCACTGAGCTTGGTTTAAGCGGGCCGGAGTCAGTGGGATAAACAGAGGGTGTGGCCTAAGGTGTCGACCCTAGCATTTGTGTAAATTGAATACTGTATTTGGCTATAGATGAAGTTGTTGAATAATCTAAGTGTGGTTGAAGTTACTTGTACCTTGAAATATGCTTATATGCCATAGATTTGATAATTGAACATGCTTACTAGAATATTTGTTTGAGATTGTTGTATATATTGTATATGTTGTTTTCTTGCTGGGCCTTGGCTCACGGGTGCTGCTTAGTGCAGGTAAAGGCAAAGGCAAGGCCAATTAGCCCTGATTGGAGAGCTCTGCAGGGTGAATGTACATGGCAGGCCGCTCAACCGCCACGGTTGAGGAGATTACAGGAACAAGAGGATTAGAACCTTGTATTTTGCCTTAGTATGGCTAATATTTACTTTTACCTATTGAGTTTTGTAAACCAACTTTTAAGCACTGATCTCTTGGGATCCCTACTGTAAACTATTTATAACCCTTGAAATATATCTTTTGAGACCAAAATGTCTTTTAACCCTAGAACACCTAAATTAAAGACACATTTTTGAATTGATGACTTGATTAGCAAGTCTTGCACTTTATAAGTACATAGTGTAGCGGTCCTGGCTATCTAGGGTGTTACAGTCCTTGTCTGTATTAGAAACAAGAACACGTGCCTCATGTTCATAGTGAACAAGTAGTCTCACAATCCTCCCACTAGCTAGTGCTGATATGATCACTCCGAATTGGGACTTGACAACGTGACATGCAAGTAATCTCCAGATTGCCTTGTAGGACAATAATCTAGTTCGAGACAGATAATCTCTAGATCACCTTTAGGAGGGTCTGAACTTAACCCGAATCTGAGTTTGTATACTCTTAAATCACCAGATCGATGAAGATGTTCAACTCTTGGAAACCTGATCATGACGCACAGTGAAGGATCCCGAAAGACTTGGAGGCTCTTTATACACTCATTAATACCCAGGCTGTATTGCACATTTATTGTCCGAGATAACAGGAGTAATTTTCATAGGCAATCGTATCCCTATGTAAATGGGAATTATCTTGATTAATTGCTTGCCATATTTATGCACACAGTTACCCAAACATATCCAGGAAATTCCACTATCAATATCAGGGATAATGGACAGGGAAATGGGCTAATTGTTGTAATACAGAAACTCTACAGAAATTGTGAGAGAGTAATAATATTGTCTCATGTACTAGGTGGATTTTAACCATTGAACCACGTAAAATTATGTGTGTAATAAATTGTTCATGTAGTTCATTACAGTTTAGAAAAGAGCACTAATATCTTTCCAATTAGATTTCTTAATCTATTGTTGGCAAAAAACAGCGTCAAAAGTTTGGTGCTTTCATTGAGAGGCCATTAGTGCTTCATCCTTTACAAGTTTCATTCAACGTTCATCATTTTAACGCCCTACAACCTTAGAGCCGTTACCATGTCAGTTTTAAATGTGCCATTAGCTCACTAATCAAGGTTTTAGGTTAAAAGTGTAACTAAATTAAACTAAAACTTGTTTAACGACATTAATTATAAAGATTTGGACATTCATTGAGATCCCCAAAATACCGTTTAAAAATGTATTACAACTCAAAAATATAAATATGATCGACCTAAGCGACAAAGAATACCATTACAGTACATTTCTTATAATAACCCTAGTCTTGGCAGCCAGGTAGGCCAAACATGTACTCGTCGCTCCACACTCTCCAACTCATGGTTGGTCGACCTTTCCCTTGCCCTTACCTGCACCATAGAGCAACCGTGAGCTAAAGCCCAGCAACAAAACTCAACGCATAACAATTCACACATATCAATCCACAATATGTAGCAAAACAGTAACATACTAAACACATAGCGGCCTACGCCAACCCAGATACTTTACCAGACCCTCAGTTAGTGGTCTTCATCGAGCGGGCGGATACAACACCCTTGGAGGGTCTCGCCCTAGCGGTCTGCACTCAGTGTGCTCAACTCTGATTCCAACCCCTTTCCGTACCTGGCCTTCACCGTTCTCGGCCCTCGCCATTCATTCATAAACATGCATAACACAACATAACATTCACATATATTCACACATATATTAAATAGAAACAATAGGGTCAGCCCCTGAAACACAAGAAAAACGGTCATGCCTTGCTCTCTGGGTACAATAGTTTCCTTACTTGTATCCCGAGCTTATTGATTACCGCGATCATGAGCACAGTCCCCTAATACAAGCTTTGACGTAAACCTAGTCACAACGTATCGATAATAACAATTCATCAAGCCTTAAACCTAATAAGAACTTCAGAATATTATTCTAGCCTCTGGAACCTTGAATTATACTAAACCAGGTAGTAGGATCCCTCCCGAACCTTAATGTAATGACCCAAATTCGCTAATGAGGCTTAAGGATCTTGATTAGTGTGCCGGGAGGGCATTACAGGATTAAATATGATTTAAATGTGTAATTATATGATTAATAATGTTTGCATGATAATAAATGATAATATGATATACATTTGTGATAAATGTGAGAACCACATTATTATGTGGGTAGGTTCGCAGAGCACGACTCGAAGCGATCCTAGGGCTAGTTAGCGGGAAAAGTCACAACAGGGCTTAACAGTTGACTTTTGATAAGTCAGGGGTGTTTCAGATATTGGGTAGCTATTTAGACTATCGGGTTATGAAAATAAATATATGGAGATATATTTGAGGATAGGAAGTCTAGGCGAGAATATTGGGGGATTTTACCATTTTTCCCTCGGGGACGATTCCGGCACCCTGAGCCTTGGGATTAACTTAACAAATAAGACAAACTTAAGGAAACCCTTAGAAGGAAAAATAAACCGACTCTTTCTCAGCTCTATACTCTACTCTCTCTCAAGGAAACACAAGGAAAAAGGAACACTGGAATCTAAAGGGGAACAAACTGGGAATATCAGAGAATTGAAGCTGGATTTTGAGGCTTAGTTCAAGATTTATTCAGGGGAATCAAATCAAGGTTAAGGTAAGGATTTAAACCATGTGTTTTCTGAGGTTTAACCTTGAGTTTTAGCTAGTTATTGAGGAGATTTTCCAATTGATGTTTAGGGTGGAACTTGAGCTGGAAAACATTGGGAATCAGCTGAGTTTTTGGTTAGAGGAAGGACTCCATTAACAAGGTAAGTTAAATTTATGAATTAGTGGTCTGAGTTTGGGTTTTTGACTGGTTAGTTTGAGTGGTTATGTTCCTAAAGTTTCAGTGATTAAGAGTGGGATTTCTATGAGTTTTGAGTTGAATTTTCTGTTGAATTGTGTGGCTTAAGTTGGTCTATAATCTTTGGTAATGTTGAGTGTTGAAGTAGGGATCTTAGGGGTGGTTTTGGCTGAGGTTTTGAGCTTTGAAATGGTGGGTTTTCTGGGTATGAAGGGAAGGGCCGCGACTCTGTTCTAGAGCATTGCGGTCCTAGGATGAAGAAAAGCCAAGGAGGCTCGACCAAGGGTGGGCACCGCGGCACCCAAAGCAAGGGCTGCGGCGCGTGTATTTGCCCAGGGTGGTCCTTGGTTCTGTTTTGAGGCTAGGGCCACAGCTAAGCTTCAAGGGCCGCAGCCCTTAGTTGTGCACTTGAACTTTTGAGGATTTTAGGCATGGGAATGTGGTCTAGTATGCTCGGGATTGGTTTTACCACCGTGCTTGGTGGAATTTGGATTCCCGGGAGTTAGTTTTGTAACCGAAAACCTATATTTGAATATTAATGGAACCCTATACCTTTGTTGTGACTAGGTGATAAAAGCTTAGGCTCGGGAACGGATCGTGCTTGAGGAGTGTTGCTCTTAATCAATAACTCTAAAGACTAAAGGTAAGAAAACTGCACCTGGTTGAATATATGTGGTGGGACTAAGGGTTCCCTATTATAAATGCTTGAAGTGATGGTATTATGCCATGCAAGCTATTTAGTGAACCAATGGCCTAAGGGTGCCAAGGGTTACACTAGCGCACAGGGCGCGGCTCGGCCACTGGTAGCTGAGGACAGCTTATTAAGCACTGAGCTCGGTTTAATCGGGCCAGAGTGAGTGGGATAAACAGAGAGTGCGGCCTAAGTCATCGGCCCTTAGTATTATGTGATATGAGTGATATAAGTGATTGATTGCATCTCTTATCTGAATATATGTGCTAAATGTCTATTGTGGATTATTTGATGAGAGTTCATGCTTAGTGAATTAACTGTCTGATATCATTGATTGTGTTATATATATGATGTTTTCTTGCTGGGCCTTGGCTCACGGGTGCTACATGGTGCAAGTAAAGGCAAGGGTAAGCTTGATCAGCCTTGATTGGAGAGCTCTACGAGCGAAATTTACATAGCCAGCTGCTCAGCCGCCACGGTTGAGGTTTAGACAGGGACGCGAGACCCAGAAACTGTCTATTTTGCCTTAGTATGGCTAACCTTTGTTTTTTGTGTTTTTGGGAGTCTGTATATTAACTTTTAACTCTGTTTCTTTTGGGATCCCGTGTATGTAACAGTTTTAATTATATAAAATGAGTCTTTTGAGACCAAAACCTTTTTAACCCTAGCTCTTACATGTTTAATGACACATTTTTAAAATAATGACTTGATTAGCAAGTCTTCCACCTTTATAAGTACACAGTGTAGCGGTCTTGGCTATCCTGGGCGTTACACTTAACATTGGGATTCCCGAGTTAAAACCTTCATTTTCCCCTTTTTCCTATTTTGAGACGCGGCCCATCCCCTAAGGTCGCGGCCCGCTGCTAGTCAGAGAGCAAGCTCTATCTGTTGAATGACACGGGCCGCGGTGCGCTAAGCCCTGTACATCAGTGCCTAGGCAATCTTAGGGGCTCCCCAGGCCCCTTCAAACACATGGGTCGCGGCGCAATCCTCTATAACCTAGAAACAAACCATTTTCCTACATTTTTCCAAGAGCCTAAATCCATAATTCACACTCCAAACACCCTCTAACCCCAAAATTGAGCCTAGATTTCCTATCCACACAAACTAGACATCATAGCAATGCCATAAATAGTTGCATATACTCACCAAACACTCAAAACCAAACTTAGAGTCCACTCACATGCAAGCCTATAGTTCTAGCAGAGTTCAACAGAAATAATAACTGAAATCCCTTACTTCTATGATATCCTCAATCCTTGAGCTTATCCCCAAGCACAACAAGCCTCTAGTCTTTGAATTACTTAGCATAGGATCCTCAAAAATTCATCTGCTCAAAGAGAGGGAGAGAGAGCCGATTGAGAGAGAGTGTTGAGAGGGCTAAGCTAAGATTTTTCAGTGTTTCTTTCTTCTGTTTCCCTCTAACTAGTTCTGGAGTCTGAGATAAGTCTATGCTTATCCCCTAGCTGAAATGTCCAAAATTCCCCCTAAGTCTATCCTCGATCCTCTAGTGTCAACAAGGGCAATCCCGTCATTTTCCACATCCCGCTAAATCCCCGAGTGTTCCTATAAATCCCCATTTAATTATTGATACACTTAAAAAAACATTAAATCACCACCCATTACCCGGTAATTCCCGAACATGTACTATATTCCCAAAATACTCGTAGGCTCCTCCTTAGTTGAGTATTCGACCTAGTTGTGACTATTTAACTAATCCGCTCCTTCGGATTGTCTCGGATTGCACATTACAAATGTACCACCACAATCTCATGGTATCAGTCACAACACACATATATATCGCATTTATTCCCTCAACGGGCTAAGATTACAAATATGCCCCTAATAACCAAATTCGGTCCACAAGCATATTTAATTCACCTAAACATGCATTTCTAATCACATAATCATTTAATTCACATATTAACATAATTATTGCCCTCCTGGCATGCTAATCAAGGCCCTAAGCCTTATTATCAAATTTGGGATGCTACAATCATGGTGGTTACTCGATCAATGCACGACAACAAAATGGAACAAATAGGTGGTCAAGAGGTACATCATACGGTCGTTCCCACTAAAAGAGGCCTAGATGTTCAGCAACATCCTGGAAAGCAACATGTGGGCAAAGATGATACTGGGAGTTCAACGTCATGCCCACCAAATCCCAATCTAGGATATCTAACAGCCATCGAGATGGAGAATGCACAATTAAAGAGCCATCTCGCTCGGGCTAATAGACAAATCGAGGAGGTCCTAGCTCAGTTACCCCCTCTTGCAAGTGATGCTAACGTCAAAAAGAGGCAAAGTGGATCCCATAGGTTCCACAGGAATAACTGACCCAATCCTAGTCATTCTGTTAGAACCGCAACCCTGAGCTCTGTACCTTCAGAGTGAAATCACCAGAGTGCTCATCCTGCTAATTATCACAGGAACCATCATCCCCATGTTAGTCGATCGATCTGAACTGGAACTCCTAGAATCGTGCCTTCCGCAAAGATTCCAAGGAATGTTCACAACAACCTAATAGGGTGAGCTGGGACAAATTCATGGAGACAACATGCCCCGACAAATCCCCCTATTCCGTGATTAGAATCACAGGTACAGAGAACTTAGGAGATCGCGGTAGAACCGAGACAGGCTAATTCAGTCCGACCTGACGAGACAAGGATAGCCTCACCGATAAGACATCTGCCATCACCAGTTAGACATCCTACACTATTGTGCCCACAAAGAGACTCTCCAGTTCATGGAAATAGTAAGATAAATCCTCCACTGTCAGTGGACACTTACGTCCCACTGGCACGTGCTGATAATCTAGGTCGTCGATCTCAGTCGCGAGTCGTAAGTTTCGCAAATGGAAGTTATTGGACGGGGAGCCAATGTGGAGGCTGGTCTGAAACTGACATGGGGAATCATTTGAGTTGTGTGACCATCTGAATTCACAAAGGAGGTATCCAGCTCCCAATGATGATATGAGCTATACTCAGCATGGGGGAGGTCTGTCAATCGTACGTGACAATGGGAATGTCCCACCTAACCAAGCTCGAACTTGGATAGAAAATAACCAATGAAATGCATACAATAGGATGGGGGCTGGTGAACAGCTCCCAGCTAACCTAGAGACCAAAGATCCAATCTTTGAGCAACTGGCTTTAATGGAGGAACAAATGACCGCAGAACCGTTCCACGGTAATTGCCTTTTCATAATGATATTGAATAGTTATAGGTAAACAATTTACGTGCGATAGGGTAAAGAATCTCTTATCTAGAAAAGGAATTGAGGATTATGATTTCGATGAGGAGATCGAACCTTTCACCCACAATATTGCAGCAACTCTGTATCCTATTATCTTCAGGATGCTGACCATGCCTACGTTTGAGGGAAACACAAATCCATCCAACCACTTCAGGATGTTCAATACGCTGATGATGGCCCACAATGTTGGGTTTGACCTAATATGTATTTTGTTCCACACAACTCTGACCGGACCTGCTAGACAGTGGTTCAAAAAATAAGAAAGACATTGGATTAATTTGTGGAAGAAGTTGTCTTCCGAGTTCAAGAGAGTGTTTTGAGCTTCAAAGGATACTAGTGTAGAGGCCGACTCATTGGCCAACATAAAACAACAACCTAGTGAGTCCTTGAAAGCATATCTGAGCAGGTTCACCAACGTTGCAGCAAAAACTAGAGACACTGATGATAGCTCCATGCTTATGGAAATGAGAACGGGAACCCTAGTAGAAGGATATTTATGGTAGGAGCTCTAGTGAAAAGGAGTTAAATGTGTAGATGAGTTCTTAGCCCAGGATCAGGAATGGATAAACTTGAAGGAGGCATGATCTGCTGTCACAGGAACTAGCCATATCCCTATTCGGCCCACTGAAGCGGTGACAAATGTTGCAGCTATGGATAAACCTGTTACCAAGAATAACCAAGCAGGAAACAATAAGAGGAAAGGGAATGGTGATGGCATCCAGAGCGGCACAAAGCTGAAAAATATAGGGGAGAAATTCAAGCCCATTTATGCTACCTACACTGATATGATAGATACACCGGAACATATTTTCTTGGTGAACTCTAATCGCCTTCTGTGGAAGATACCAGAGCCATTAAGGCGCCAGAGGGCAAAGAGAGATTGCTCTAGGTTTTGTCGTTATCACAATGACATCGACCATAACACTGATGATTGCCAAACAATTGAAGGATGAGATCAAAACTCTCATTCGGGCTGGACCGTTAGACCAGTATGCCTGAAACCAAGTTGCTCCCAATCAATAAGCCGGGCAGAATTCTTGTCTAGCTCCGCAAACTCTAATAGGTTAGCCTAGGACTCAGATCGATCAGGAGATTCGAGTTGTCCCTCCTCCAATAGTACGAGGAGATATAACTACTATCGCTGAAGGACCTCAATTGGCGGGCACAAGTAATGGTGCCCAAAAGAGGTATATTGGACCTCATTCAAAACGAAATTGAATTTATCCCGGAGAAACGGTTACCGAAACAACTACGGTTGGAAGGTTGGAAAAATAACCAACCATTTTAAGAGGACGCTAGCCATGTTTATTTCCCAGATAATGACCCGCTGATGGTAACCGTTCAGCTCGCTAACTGAAGGGTATGAAGGATATTGGTATATAACAGGAGCTCAGTAAATGTGCTTTTCAGGTCCACCCTAGAAAAGATGGGATTATCCGTAACCGATGTGAAGGAGACCTCAATGACACTGTACGGATTATCAGGTGAAAGAACAACAACCATAGCGATAATTGAATTGGTGGTTACGCTTGGGGATGACACACGAATTCTTACTAAAATACTGGAGTTCGTTGTTATCAATTGTCCAGCTGCGTATAATGCGATTTTGGGACGACCGACGCTGATAGTTTTTAAGGCCATTACCTCAATCCAACACCTGGCAATGAATTTCCCCTCAACTTCAGATATATGCACTGTAAGAAGAGACTAGCTCGCTGCCATAGAATTCTACAGCATTTCCATGAAGGGAAAATCACAACCCAGGCCGCACGCAATGGTCATAGTCGAGGGAGGAGAGGAGTCATGGAAAATCACAACCCTGGTAATGGAAGTTACCCATAGGATGGAAGAACCTCATGACGAAGCTAATTAGATCACCCAAAAAGATGACATTGATATGCGATTAGGTGAGGATAGATCTGAGTTTCAAGCTGTGGAGGAGCTTGAGGAAATTAATATTGACCTAGAAACTCCTTCAAGATTTGTAAAAGTTGGGAAAAATCTTGGAGCTAAAAGGATGAAGGAGCTGGTTAAGTTCTTGAGAAAGAATCTGGACTTTCTTCACCTTGTCGCACGAAGATGTGGTGGGAATCAGTTCGAGTGTAATAATGCATACTATGAACTTGGACAAGAATGTGCCTGTAAAGTCCCGAAAATGAAGGCTTTTGGGGAGAGTACGGTCAAAAGCTTTAGAAGAAGAAGTAACTCCCCTACTTAAATGCATATTTATCAAGGAAAAAAAATATCTAACCTAGGTTGCTAACCCCGTTCTGGTTCTGAAGCCAAATGAAAAGTGGAGAATTTGCATTGACTTTTCCGATCTCAACAAAGCATGTCCTAAGGACTGTTTCCCATTAGTAGAACTGATCAGTTGGTAGATGCCACAGCCAGTCACGAGCTCATGTCTTTCGTGGACACATATTCTAGATATAACCAGATCGCGATGAACCCTGCAGACCAAGAGCATACCAGCTTCATGACTGAGCATGACGTATACTGCTACAAAGTTATGCCATCCGGGCTGAAGAATGCCGGTGCAACATACCAATGATTAGTCAACAAAATTTTCATTAACCAGATCAGGAAAAACATGGAGGTGTATGTCAATGATATGCTCATTAAATTAAAGATTGCTAGTTACCATGTTTCAACCTTGGAAGATTGTTTTGGCGTACTAAGGAGGTACGACATGAAGTTAAATCCTCAAAAGTGCTATTTTGGAGTTTCATCGGGAAAGTTTATGGGGTTAATAGTCAACACAAGGGGGATAGAGACAAATCCAAATAAAATTAGATCTTTATTAGAAATGCCTTCGCCTAGGGCGCGTAAGGAGGTACAAAGTTTAACTGGAAAAGTGGCAGCACTTAACTGATTCGTTTCAAAGTCCACTGACAAGTGTCTCTAGTTTTACAACTTGCTCAGAGGGAACAAAAATTTCGAGTGGTCTGAAGAATGTGAACAAGCGTTTCACGACTTGAAAGATCAACTGGCTAAACCCCCCGTATTATCAAAATCGACATCTGGAGAATGTTTGCCTCTGTATCTGGCTGTGACAAAAATTGTGTTAAGTGCTGTGTTAGTTCGAGTGGAGAATTGGGCACAGAAAGCAGTGTACTACGTCAGCAAAATACTTCTCAGAGCTGAGTCCCGATATCCATTAATAGAAAAGCTCATGTTCTGTCTTATTTTGACTTCATGAAAGCTCAGACTGTACTTTCAGTCCCACACCATCCATATCATAAACGATCAACATTTAAGGTAGGTCTTGCAAAAGCCTAAAATGTCAGGATGTCTACTAAAGAGGGTCATCAAACTCAACCCGTTCGAGATATTGTATATGCCACACACAACAATCAAGAGTCAAGCCCTCGCTAACTTCGTGGCCGACTGCACAAGTGTTAACGACGAGTCGATGAGAGAACCGGTGCAAGAGTTATGGAAAATCTTTGTTGATGGATCCTCTAAGGAAAAAGGATCAGGAGCTGGGATAATTTTATTCTCACATGAAGTGCATTGATTCCATACAACTCCCATGTTCAGATTCCCAACTTCCAACAATGAAGCCAAGTACGAAGCCTTATTGAACAAGTACCTAGTGAACAAAATTCCAATGCTGATGCTTTGGCTCGAATTTCTACCACCAAAGAGGCAGCTACACTTAACGTAGTTATCGTGGAGTTCATGGAAAAACTGAGCATAGTAGTAGATGCGGTTGAGATCAGAATGATTGACATAAAAGCGACCTGGATGACCCCCATAGTGGAGTACCTCACAACCGGTAAGTTAATTGACGATCAAAAGGGCACGAGAAAGTTGCTATATCAAGCTCTGTGATATGTTATGGTTGAAGGGACTCTATATTGACGAGGGCATTTGCTACCCCTCCTGTGGTGTGTTCTACCCGAGGAAGCACTGACTATCTCGCAAGAAATAAACAAAGGCTTTTATGGAGCCCATGCTGGGGGGAAAAACCTGGCTCTGAAGGTATTGAGACATGGCTATTTTTGGCCTACGCTAACAAAGGACTAAGTCTCGTATGTACAAAAATGTGACAACGTAACGACCCAAATTTGCTAATCGGGCTTAGGGCCTTGATTAGTGTGCCTGGAGGGCAACAAATGGATTAATATGCTAATATGTGGATTTATGTGAATATGTGATATTAATGCATGTTTAGTTAAGTTAAATGTGCATGTGGGCCCCGTCAGGATATAAATGGTATAAATGTGATAAATGTTATATATATATGTGGTTGGTCTGTGCAGCACGGTCCGAGACAGTCCTGGAGAGCGGTTAGCCAGAGAGTCACAACAGGATTGAGATTCCGACTCGGGGAGAGTCGAGGGGTAGTTCGGGTTTTAGGTGTGTTATGGGGTTATCGGGTTGTGAAAATAAATATTTGGAGATATATTTGAGGATAGAATGTCTAGGAGGGAATATTGGGAAAAATTACCATTTTTCCCTCGGGGACGTTTTGGTACCCCGAGCCTTGAGGTAACCCTTTAGACTTAAGTTAAGTAAAACAAAAAGGAATAATTACTTAGAAACTTTGGGAAACCGACTTTAGCTTTCTCCCCCAGCTGAAGACAATTCTTATCTCTCTCTCTCTCTCTCTCATTCTCTAAGAAACAACTCAAGGAAATTATGGTGTAAGCTAGCTTAAGCAAGGAATTGGGCTGAGAAAACTTAGGAGCTTAAAGCTTGAGGATTGCAGATCAAACTCAGGGACTATGCTCTGCAAGGTAAGCTCTAATTATTAAGGTTATGTCTAGAATTGCTGCTGGTTTGTTAGAGTTGCATGTTAGTTAAGCTTGCTCTGTTTTTGGGTGTTCTAGCTGAGTTTTGGAGCAAATTTTGTTAGGTTTGGATGTTGATACTGAGCTGGATGTTTGTGTTGATTATGTGGGTTTGTTAGGTAAGCTTTGAGTGAGTTAGCTTGAGGAAAATGCAGGGAAGGTGATGGAAATTCTCGGGTTTGGAGGTGAGGGCTGCGGCCCTAGGAGGGGTGCGTCGCGGCCCGTGTGCGCGTGCGGCCAAGGGAGGCAAAGGAGTTCATGCGCACCGCGGTGCTTGTGGGTAGGGCCGCGGCTCTTAGTGCCAGTTTATGTTTTTAAGGGAGTTTAGGCTTGGGAACTCAATGGTTAAGGCTCGAGATGGATTTTATCACTCGGATTGATAGAATTCAAGGTCCCAGAGGTTAGGGTTATGGTTTAAAGTTATTTATTGGATTAGAACATGATGGATGGATATTGTTAATTTGTTGTGACTAGAGTTTCAGAGAGGCTGAAGTTAGAGGACTGTGCTCGGGACATCGGTGCTCGGAGAGCTCGGGACTCAGGTAAGAAAACCCTTGTTCCCATAGAGCTTATATGCAGGGCTGAGCCCAATGTGTTTGAATAGAACTGGTATGCAGGGCTGAGCCCATTGTGTTTGAACTGCGGGGCGTAGCCCTTTAACTGAATTTGCTAGAATTCTGTGTTTGCTTGCTATGCTATGAATGCTATTATGTGAATGTTCGGCAAGAGCCGAGGACGGTGTAGGCCAGGAACGGCAAAGGGCCGGGAATGGTGTTAAGCACGTTGAGTGCAAGGCCGAGTACGACAAGGGGCCAGGAGCAGCGTTGAGCACGTGGAGTGTGAGTTGCCAGGGCGAGTCCCTAAAAGGATACTTGGGATATCCTCACGACGTGGTCCGCGAACCCAGGGCTTGGTAAATGCCTGGGACGGCTAGGCCGTATATGTTTAGCCCATTGGTGGCCTGTTTATATGCCTGTTATATGTGTTGCATATGTTATAAGTTTGTGGGTTTTCTTGCTGGGCTTCGACTCACTGATGCTCTGTGGTGCAGGTAAGGGTAAAGGGAAGGCCAACCAACCATGAGTGTAGCAGGCGTGAGGCGGTGTGTACATGTTTGGCCAGCCTGGCTGCCACAGCCAGAGGATTTTGGGAGATGTTTGTAAATAAACCTAGATTTTGTTGTTTAGTCGACTTGGTTCAGTTTACATATTGTAAATGTTTCTAAATTGTATTTTGGGATCCCAAGTGTAAAACTTCTATGATTTTCCATGGAAATTATTATTTCTAAAGTTTTTCCTCTGTTTATGGCTTAATTACACTATTTGACCTAAAACCTCGATTAGCGAGTTGAAAGCCTGTTTTTAAACTTACTTAGTAACGGCTCTAAGGAAGTAAGGCGTTACAGACAAATTCCAACGCTTCACCATAATTGGCCAAGCAGCGCCCATTGAGTTAACCATGATCTCATCCCCTTGGTTGTTTGCAGTATAGAGGATCGACTTGATTGGTTCTTTGCCAATAGGAAAATGAGGACTTCGCTATGCTGTTGCCACCTCACAACCGGTAAGTTAACTGACGATCGAAAGGGCATGAGAAAGTTGCTATATCAAGCTCTGTGATATGTTATGGTTGAAGGGACTCTATATCGACGAGGGCATTTGCTACCCCTCCTGTGGTGTGTTCTGCCAGAGGAAGCATTGACTATCTCGCAAGAAATAAACGAAGGATTTTATGGAGACCATGCTGGGGGGGAAAAACCTGGCTCTGAAGGTATTGAGGTAGGGCTATTTTTGGCCTACGCTGATAAAGGACTAAGTCTCGTATGTGCAGAAATGTGACAAATTCCAACGCTTCACCATAATTTCCCAAGCAGCGCCCATTGAGTTAACCATGATCTCATCCCCTTGGATGTTTGCAGTATAGGGGGTTGACTTGATTGGTTCTTTGCCAATAGGAAAATGAGGACTTCGCTATGATGTTGCCACCATTGACTACTTCACGAAGTCGGTTGAGGCCTTTTAGACAAGATTCACAAACCAGAAGAGTTCCAACTGTTAGGTCTCTCAATGATCCATCATTTTTTAACCGGTTTATCATGTCTAGTCCTATATAACCAAGTCTAAAATGTCAAAGATATGTGTCATCCTAATTTGAAACTTTTTGTCTTTTGTTTTCTTTCAGTTTATCCAATTTAAATAATTCTGAGTTATTTATTGATCAATCATTTGGCTTGAGCATATACAATCTGTTTGTATGTTCCCCTTCACAAATTTTGAAACCATTCTTTGAAATAACAATCAGATTATTATTAAAAGAAATGTCAAAAGATTGTTCATGCAGCATAGATAAAAAAACTAAGTTTCTAGAAAATCAAGGAATGAAATAAACATTAGTCAAAATAAGATAATTGTTCCCAAAAAATAAACGAACTGCTCCTTTTGCTCTTGTTGAAACGAGCTCTCCACTTCAAACTTGCATAGTCACCTCGCCATCAGCTTGTTCCCTTGATTGCTCAAGTATCTGCATAGAAGAACAAACATGGTTTGTGGCTCTTGAATCTAAAACCTAGGATGCCATATCGTCTTCCACTATACAAGCTTCAATTACAAGTAAATCAAATTTTCCTTTCTTTTTCAACTCAACAAGATACTTTTTACAGTTTCTCTTCTAGTGACCTTCAACTCCACAGTGGAAACACTTTCCCTTTGGTTCTTTCTTCTTGGAGTTATTGTCATTCTTATTCTCCTTGGCTTTTGGTGCCTTCATTCCTTTATTGGACTTCCTGCCTTTTGTAACGCCCTACTTCCTTAGAGCCGTTACTAAGTGAGTTTTTAAGACAAAACAGTGTGCAATGAACTCGCTAACCGAGGTTTTGAAACAAAAGTGTGACTAGTTAAAAGTTAAGGCTGTAATCTCTGAAAATGCGTCGTTTCATTAAAACTTCTATTATTAAACATTTGGGATCCCAAAATAAGGTTTGAAAACTAATTACATCTTGAAATAAGGTTACAGTTGAGAAATCATAAAATCATAGGTTATTACAGCCATTTTCGAATAAACCCCCAACCAAAGCAGTCGGGCAGGCAAAACATGTACGCGTCGCTTCACGCTCTCCGTACTCATGGTTGGTTGACTCAGTCATTGCCCTTACCTGCAACACAGAGCACCCGTGAGCCGAAGCCCAGCAAGAAAACTCATGCAGAACATAACATATGCAGTTTATACAGTTTATCATAACAGAAAATCCACAGATAAACAAGTCAACCATTAGACTAAGCAAACACGGCCAAGCCGCCCCAGAGCCTTACCGAAGCCTGGGGTATCGGTTCACACCGCGAGGATAACTCATGTATCCCTTGGGTCCCACCCTGAATATAGCATAACACATGTATCCACCGGGCCCCGCCCTGACTATAGCATCCCATGTGCTAGGTGTTACTTTCGGCCCCACGGCCGCCCCGGCTTACGCCGTACTCGGCCCCACGGCCGCCCCGGCCTACGCCGTACTCGGCCCTTGTCGTTCATTTCATCATAATCACACATACAGTACATTCGAAATAATCATTCACACACGTCATGATTCATTTAAGGTTAAACATTTGCACATAATACAATCTGGGGCCATGCCCTATTCTCGGGTGCTATAGTTTTCTAACCTGCATTCCGAGCCTCCTGATGCACTAAATCCGCGAGCACGGTCCTCTAGCACGAGCCTCTCAAAGAACCTAGTCACAACACACAAGAAACATCCCTCATTACTAATCAACCCAAAACCACTTTCCGGGACCAATCCCGCACTCTCGGGACCCCTAAAGCCTTAGAACAACACCCCGGAGACATCCCCCGAACCCCCGGAGCAAAGGCCTAAAATTGCCTAAAAATGATGCCCTAAAATTTTCCTTGTGCCGCGGCACCACATCCTTGTGCCGCGGCACCCATCAGTCAGAGGCTCCCTTGCCGCGGCACGAAAAACCTGTGTCGCGGCACGCCTTCGCAGACCCAGAATTCTGGGTTTTCTCCTGCGTTTTCTCTGAGCTAAAACCTTACCAAATCAACCCAAACTCACACCCAAGCCCCAAAACCAACTCAAGAGTCCAAATAAACCATCCAACAACCCATAAACATCACCAAAACATCTAAACACCCAATCAAATCCCCAAAATCCACATCCTTGATTTCAATTTCAGAAAAAATAAAAACTCAAACATCAAACTTAACCCATGCTCAAATTCTTAACCCATAACATAATCAAGCCTTAAATGTGTATAAAATTCCTTACCTCATATGGAGAATCCATCCCTAAGCTTCCTTCATCTCCTAGGTCTCCAACTTCTCCTTCTCTTCTTCTTCTTCTTCTTCCTCATGCCCTAGCTTTTCCCTCTCTTTTCTCTTCTCTTCAAACTCTATCAAGATCAAAATGGTTAAGCCCCAAACCGTGTACCCCATATAACCAGCTGCCATTTATCTAATTCCCAACCAAATGACCATTTTGCCCCTCCTTGCCTATCCTTTCCCACCTAAACCTCAAGGGTACTTAAGTCATTTCATTTCTATTTCATTTCTACCATTTTCTTTCTAAAACTTGTTACTCTCAGCAGTAACTAATGGTTACCCAGGTTACTAAATCTCCAATAACCATTACCCGCTAAATCTCAACTTAACCATAAAATTCCCGAGGTACCCCTAGGCTCCTCCCGAGCCGGGTATAGAAATCCCGTTGTGACTCTTGAGTTAACTAGCTCTCTAGGACCGTCTCGGCACGTGCATCACAATAATACAACCACACCCACGTGGTACAATTCACATAATACAATTATCACATATCGACGCAGTTATGCCCAACAAGGCCAAAATTACAGTTATGCCCTTCTAACACGATCCGGGCCTACATGCATACTAATACACATAGCCATGCATCTTAGTTAAACAAATAGCCAAATAACATGCTTTAAATCATAACCATACATTTAACTCATAAAATCACACATAAATCCCAACATGCCCTCCTGGCACACTAATCAAGGCCCTTAAGCCTTAATAGCGATTTTGGGTCGTTACACCTTTGATGTTTCTCCTCTGTCACATTTGATGTTTAAGAGACTCAAATGTCTGTAGTTCATTCAACAACTAGGTCATGCTGAATTCCAAATTATTCATAATATAGTTGGTTGTGAGTGCAGAGAAAGCAGGAGTGAGCGATTCAAGTATGATGCTTACTTGTGCACACTCATCAATGATGACCCCATGTATTTCTGTTTCATGCATCACGTTGATTATCTTCAAGACATGTTCACACATAGAAACACCCTTCTTCATTTTAGTAATCATGTAGGTTCTAGTAGCGTCATGTCTGCTTTTGTAACGCCCGTGATAACCAAGACCGTTACACTATGTCTTTAAGATAGTGTAAGACTTGCTAATCAAGTCGTTTGAACATAAATGTGTTTCTAAAGTCTACTGGCAGGTTGGGGTTAAAAGATTTTGATCGTAGAATGGTTGATTTTCATTAGAATAAGAGTTTGATACATGGGATACCAAAAGTAATGTTTACATGGTGGTTACAATTCTTGAAAAATAGATACAATAGTAGCTAATCTAAATGGCCAAATACAATTTTTTGGCTCTAATCCCTATAAATTCCTCGGATGTGCTAGTCGAGCAGCTGCCAATGTACACACTGCCCCCAAAGCTCTCTAACTCATGGCTGGTCCAACTTTCCTTTGTCGTTACCTGCACCACGTAGCACTCGTGAGCCAAGGCTCAGCAAGAAAACCAAATTCAGCAAGCATAGATAACAAGAGAGTGTGCATAATAAACATTAGATCAACTAGTTCAACCAAAAATAGAGTACAAGTAATAAATTAGGCAACAATAAATAGATTCTTCCAAACATATAAATCAATCTTAATACAAATATTTAGGTGTCGGCGCCCTTAGGCCAAGCCTTCTAGTTATTTAGTTGATCCCGACTCGCTTAGGCTGAGCTCCGTTCAGTAGGCTCAACATCAGCCCCGGCTCGCTTAGGCCGTACTTTCACATCATAAATAATAGATATACAACTTGCAGAACTAGGGTGTAGTTTTCTTACCTCGAGTCCCGAGTGAAGGATGTAGAGCGGTCCCGAGTACAATTTTCAATCCTGACCCTTAATGACAACCCTAGTCATAAGCAACAATGGATAACTATTAAAAGTCTAATACAATTAAAATGTTTTGGAATAAAATAATAGCCTTTGGAACCTCAAATTCTACTAAATCGAGTAGTAAAATTAGTCCCAAGTGCTTAGGGTTAAGTCCCCGAGCCCAAAGATCTATTTTTGTTAAGGTTGTCTAGGCGGGTCGCAGCCTGGCCCTAAGGTTCGAGGCGCGCCCCCAAGTCATAGGAACCAACCTCAAACTCCAAGGGTAGGCAGGCCGCGACTTGCCCTCTAGGGCTGCGGCATGCCCATAAATCAGCAAGCCCCCTAAGGCCTTTAAGGACAATCGAGCTGCAACACCCATGAACTGGGTCGCGGCGCGCCCCCGTAAACCCAGAAATCCTTGGGATTTTCTGAATTTTCCCTAAGCCCAAACAAAAAATTTACACCCCAAACACCAACCAAACATAGGAGTAAGCCTAAAATCCTCATTCATACAGCCTAAACATCACAGAAATTTAGAAACAATTACATACCCTCACCCAACACTCAAAATCAGACTTAAAATCTACTTCCATGCAAGCCTAAAGTTCTAATGGATTTTAGTAGATTAATCAACTTAAAATCCTTACCTCAGTAGTATCTCCACCCCTTGGGTAGACTCCCAAACACAACAAGCCTTCTCCCTTAGTTTCTTAGCCTCAAGTCTTCGAATCTCAACAAGTTCTACACACCCAAAGAGAGGGAGAGGGAGAATGTGAGAGTGAGTGTGAGAGAGAGAGTTGAGAAATTTCTGTTATGTTCTAATCACTTCCTAAGGTCCTTTGAAGCTTATCACCCTACAAAAGACCAAAGTACCCCTAGTATTAACTCAGCCCCTTAATTGCTCTTAAGGGTAAAACGATCATTTGCCCCGTTTTTCGCTAATTCTTCGAGTAATCCTACAAATTTTTAATCAATCCCGACATTCCCAACTAATCACCAATACTTACCATTACTCGATAAATCCACAAATACTCACTAAGTTCCCAGAATACCCCTAGGCTCACCCCGAGCTGGGTATTAAACCCCCACTGTGACTATTCTACTAATCCGGTCACTAGGATCGCCTCCAGTCGAATACTGCAAATATATCCACATAATAATGTTGCCTCAATCGTTTAACTCATATAATCATATTTATGCCCTCAATGGGCAAAAATTAAAAATATGCCCTTATAAACAAGAGCGGGCCTACATGCATATTAAATACTCATAAACATGCGTTTATAATCATATTATCATATAAATCATCCATGTCACATAATCACACATTTAATCAATTAATTACACTTATATCCATGTATGCCCTCCCGGCACACTAATCCAAGCACTAAACCTTCTTAGAATTTTTGGGATGTTACAACTTTGATCAGAATGTTGCCCAAACATGGCCTGCAGAGATTCCATTATCTCAAAAACTAGTTTCCATGGGTTCATGCTCAGTTCTAAGAACATCATTCATGCTCACAATCATGTAACACAACCTTATTATTAGATTGAATCTAGGCATCATATTTGTCCCAAATATTCTTCGGGGCCTTGGTAACTGGCTCTTCAGGTCATTCCTCAGTTAGGACAAATTTATGGTTCTCATAGATTAACATGAAATTCATATTCAATTTCCATCATATAAAACTATCACTATTAAGTTTTTCAAGTGAAAGTAAAGCAGTAATTGGATTGCAACCATTCGACATTACTAAAAGAAATAAAATACAATAATATTACTATTTGAAAAAATATCAATAATTTGGAAAGTAAATATGATGCATGAATTAAACAATTAAAACACATAAACTTATAATTTACTATTCCATGATAAAACTACTTAACCAATAAAGTGTCGCCTTAGGGCCAGTCATGTTAAATTCAGATAGCTTATAAAACAATCTTATCTTTATTATTTAAAAATTAAAATAACTCTAATTTTCTCTTTTAAAAATAAAGTACCGCTGGTTTGGTCCAGATATAATTATCCACTGCAAAATCTTAATTGCATCTTTGTAAGTGTAAACCATTATTTCAGAATTCATAACTCAACTTAGAGAGTGCAGCCTTAGGGTTGGTGAAGCCTAAAATACATCACTCTTCCTATCTTCGAAGAATTCATCCTTGGTATTAATATGTCTAGAAACCTTCCTTAGGGGGATGGAAACAAAGCCGTCTTGAGGCCCTATTCATATTTCATAGTGTTGTACTAATAATGGAGACCATAGGTCACATTGAGATGTTCACCTTCTCCCACTTACTATTTTAGAATAAATGTGTTTATTTGAACTAAGCAGTTAATTCTAAATTAATTACTAGTTTATTGATAACCCCATGAATGTAATTTACAAAATACATTTAATTATAAAAAAACTTGTTTCTACAATTATTGTGATCTAGAGAATTACCCATTACATTCATCTCACATTAATAAAACACTTTTAAATAAAGTTGGTTATCTTAAATTCCTATAAAAACTATTGTCTTTATTATGGTGTGACTTACCAAGTTTTAACTAATTTAAGACTTAGTAATTTACATGCAATTGATTTAATCAAAATAATTCATATAAACACTTAGGACAATCCTAGATAATTATGTTTCTAAAAGTTGAATGATTAATCAAAACTGTGTGGGGTTTCATGAATAGCATGTAATTGAGCAATGCATTATCATGTTATCAATCAAACATCAATTAACATTTATTTAAATAAATAATAAATGATGAAACGAGTACTATTAGGTATTTCTAAATTACAACCCTTTGAAAAAAAATAGAAATTAAAATTATAAAAAGGCCTTTAGTTGGTTGCTAGAGTCCAAGAATGCCTCTCTTCTCATATTCACCCATCTTTATAATTCTTAAGAATTTATTAGGCCCAAATAATTAATTAGAAACTAATTTTCTAATTAATTTATTTAATTAAAACTAAATTTTAATTAAATAACCCTTTTTGACATATTTTCAATTTATTTGTGTTGACCAGCGTTTTGGTCAATGACATTGATTCATTATAAATGACAGAAAAGAATTTAATGAACTAAAATCAAGTAAACAACACAAGGAATTTATAGTCGATTGGCCCCAAGAGTTGGTAATAACCTACATCCACTTGCACTTATATTAATCAAGAAGGTCTCATACCGAAGATCAAGAAGAAACATGGTCCAACTGAGTTTCTCAAGCCTGAGAGAGAATACAATTCAATAGGGTTTTGTATGTAAAGTGCACAAAAATTCAGCCTATGATTAGAACTGGATAAACTTGCATGCTACGACTAGGCTAACGCTTCTTCATTGTATCTTTTAAAGTTTTGTGAACAATTTCTTGTCCATTAGCATAGGGATGAGCAACTGTTGAAAACATTTTTTTTATACTATGTCCTGCACTAAAGTTTGTAATTAGTCATTGCCAAACTAAGTACCATTATCCAAAATAATCTTTTTTGGTAGTCCATATCTGCAGATGATATTTTTTACCATGAAGTCGAGAACTTTCTTAGAAGTAATAGTTGCTAGCAGTTCCACGTCAATCCATTCAGTGAAGTAGTTTACTGCAACTACTGCAAACTTAACAAAGGGCCAGGAACTTTGAATTTGCTTCATCTCATTAGGAGTTACTCAAGGTATCTTAGAGAATCTCTTACACTTGTCACATTTTCATACGTCTTCCATGGTATCCTCATTCATTGTTGAACATAAATACCCTTGTCACAATATCTTCTTGGCTAAACTCTACCCCCTGCGTGGTTACCATAGAATATTTCGTGCACTTCAATCATTAGCAGCTCCGCTTATGCTCTAGTAACACATCAAAATAGAGGAATTGAATGCCCCCTTCTATATATGATATTTTTCGAGCTTAATTTCCATCTTGAGGCTAAATTCCTTACTTCAGATTCGTTGCAATTGGAGTCATCCAAGATGGGGTATTATAGATGTAACGTCTCCAATTTGCTAATAAGGCTTATGGGGTATTATAGATGTAACGTCTCCAATTTGCTAATAAGGCTTAGTGTCTCGATTAGTGTGCCAGGAGGGCATAAATGGATGTAAAAGTGGATTTAATTGTATATATGTGTGATTATGTGAAATATAAGAGTTATATTAAGATATAACTCTTTATGCATACTTATGTGTATTAAATGTAATTGTGGGAAATGAGCATTTTCATAATTTTGACCCGTTAAGGGTATAATTTTAATTATATGTGCTATATGATTGGAAACAAATTATTATGTGGATATATTTGCAATGATAGGCTTAAGTTGATCCTTTAGAGAAATTTGGCGAAAAAGTCACAATGGGGATTCATACCCGACTCGAGGTGAGCCAAGGGTTATTTTGATAATTTTGCGTAGGTCGATAATTAGTGGGACATTATTGGAGGAAATAATTGTATTTGGAGGGTTAATGATTTGATTGGGAATTAGGAGAGTAATTTGAGGTTTAGTGGCATTTAGGCTAAATGACCATATCACCCTTAAAGGGATTTGGTTGAAATTTGGAAGAAAGGGGTAATATGGACATTTTGACCCAAGGGATAGACCAAGTTAGTAGCAGCAACCTAGCACCCACGTTTGGGTACCCTTCATTCCTCTTAGCTATCTCAAAACTTGTGTTAAGGTCTCAAACACAAGATAAGCTAGTTGAAGGATTTTGGTGAGAATTGAGGATATTCATGGTCCTAAGGGAGAGATTGAGCTGCCAAGATCATCACTTAGCTATTGGGATATTCGAAATCAAGGAGGGGATTGTAGTATAGCATTTTTTGGCAGAAACGTGTTGGGAAGCTCTAGGAGGCTTGAAATTCGGTTTTGATTTGCTTTTTCAAACCTGGGATTTCCAGATTTTGATTATCGCAAGGCTCGGGGTTAGGATCTTACTTGAGGCCATATAGTATATCGCACTGATCTCGAGGTAAGAAAATTGCACCCTGGTTGTGATCGGGGCTCGAACACCTGTAAATGGATTTCACTGTGATTATAAATGGGAATTCTCAATTAGGAATTCTTGCATATGCTGTATCTAGTTGCATGTTGTGCAATATATATATTTGTTGTTATATCTATGCTGAAAGTCACGCCTAAGGAAGTCGAGGCCTACATTAAGCATGCAGAATGCAGCCTGGCCTAAGAGAGTCGGGGATGGCCATAAGACCTAACGACTTAGCCTAAGGGTGTCGGGTGTGAACGTCACTTAAATAAATAGGATTGTTGATTGCACTTAACTAACTATATTGATTGTTGAGATTGAAATGAGTAATTGATTGTGCAAATTATCACTGCAAAACTTGTTGCTTATATCCCGTTCTTTATAGAATTATTGAATTAAGTTTACTGCTTATATGTTGTTGCTTATCGTATTTGTTGATTTATGTTTTCTTGCAAAACCTTGGCTCACGAGTGCTATGTGGTGCAGGTAAGGGAAAATGAAACCTGGACCAACCTATTGGGAATTGTGCCCTTAAAGCAATTGTAGTTGACAATGGTTTTAATGAAATAAATGAATTTATTGAATTATTGTATATGTGTAGCTTATGTACTATATTATTGTTAATAATATTAAGTAAATATCAGAAAATTCCCAAGTTTATCTATGTGGTCTCAATCTCATATTGGTATGAGAGGATTGAGATTGAGATAATGAACTTAACTAGTTCGCAGTAAAATAAAGTTATGGAATCTTTAGATTAATTACTGCTAGTACGGTTTACTAGTATTATGAATACATGTGACCTAGATTCGGGTTACTTGTGTAGTAGGACAGTTTAGTGGACGTACTTTGCATGCTCAGAGTTTGTAGATCTGGACCAAATTTGATTTAATAATACTTGTTTAAATACCATTTTGTAGTATTATAAAATACATCAACTGATTATCATATACAAATTGGTCTTAATCCTGAAGTTACTATGAACTCTTATATATGTTATCTGATCCTTTGATTCATGCATTATAATTTGTCAGAATTATCAGGCATAGCTTAACAGATATGGAAACTATTGTTTTAGGGACTCAATGATGTATATGGCTGGGGACATAGCTTAACAGATATGGAATCTATACCTTCTTATAAATTGAATGATGGTTCACTATTAGGTTGACTTTTGGAAATGAAGAGGTTATTGAGTTCAAATTCATAATCAGATTATGAATTAACCTTCATTAGTAAAGTGAATGGTACACTAGGAATCAAGATATAATTAAAAGGTTTAAATAATATTTTTATTCCCACTTAATTATGAATCATCAATAGAGGATTAATTTGTATGTAATGATTATATCAATGGACACTTTATGGTTACGATAGAGTACTCAGTGAATATATGTCTTTAATTCTCAAGAGTGTAGTCTCATATTTATAGTGGAGTAATCATGAGATTAATAAGTATGATTATTGAATCAAAGAGTTTTGGTTAATAATCTTTTATTTTTTGGGGTTTGGAATTATTGATCCATAAGTCCCCACAGCGGCTCTATCAAACATTATTCAAGGTAAGAGTTGATACAAGGGTCAAACTGTGAATGGACTATTTGAGAGAATATTTATTTTTCGAGATAAATATGCAATCATGTTATAATTGAAGTTGCAAAATTTATTTTTTGCATTTGTGCAATTTTCAAAATTGTGTAGAAATAAAAGAAATTGATTTTTATCAATTATTTTATTTAAGTATGAAAGGATAAATATGGATAGTCAAAATTGGTTTTGGTTATTATATTTATTTAATTAATAATAATGATAATGGAAATTCAAATTTTGAATTTTGAAATTTAAGTTTTTATCTTTTCCTTAAAAAGATGACACCTTATTTGAATTTCTAATTATTAATTAATTAAAATAAAAATGCATGGAAAAATAAAATGCCTTCTTGGAGTGCCCTATGCGTGTACCACTACCGATGGTGATCAGTTATTGGTTTTTTATTTTATTTAATTAATTAATAAAACATTTTGAAAATAGTTTTTAAATGGAATGTAAGACTTTGTCTTTAATCATTTTCTTTATTATTATTAAAGATGATAATTTTTTTTATTATTATTATGATAATAATGTCTATATTCTATATGATAGAAAATAGAAAAAAAAAACTTTTTTTTTTTAAAACAGAGAAGAAATATTGATCATCTTTTTCACACACATGAAAAAAAACCTTTTTCTCTAGCCTATAATCAAGAGTCTCATGCGTTGAGAATACTGTTTATTCACAAATATAGATTCTTGTTCTCTATGTGCCCATCCACATCCCCGAGGTGTAGAGAATGTCTTGGAAGATCTAGGTGTGAGTACTCTAGCGAGGATAGGAAGATCGAAATATATATGAAAAGATTCAAGGATTCTTGATAGGCTACAAGAGGTAAATCATTTCGTACTATTTTTCACATATACATAATATATTGATTAAGATATTGCACATTAAAGGATCCTCATATAAAGTTGTTTATATGTATTTTTTTTGTTGTATACGATACTACCATTACTGAAATTTTTGTTGCACACTAGGTATTGTTCCTAATACATCCGTGAGTTGGAGAGCCTTGGGGGCGGTGTGAACATCAGCAGCTGCTCGACTGCCACGACGATGGATCAACAGGGGCTAGAGCCAAATTTTAATTTACCACTTAGGATGGCTTCAATTGTAATTATTTTGAGGGTTGTAATTGTCTTGTAAACACTTTTTGGGATCCCATGTAAAAACTCATAGTTTTTAATGAAAAACAATATTTCCTATGATCAAAATATTTTAATCCTAATCCATTAATTATTGTTAGTAACACAATTATATCCAAACGACTTGATTAGTGAGTCCATCACTATTTAAAATATATAGTGTAATGATCTTGGCTATCCTAGGCATTACAACTTGGTATCAAAGTGGTCTACATTTAAGGTTTCCTGAAGACTTGCTGGGCATGTACACTCGCCGCTGAAGACAAGCTCGATTCAGGGTTTGGTAACTATATATGTGATTATATATTTGACTATTTAAATGAAATATTAAAGCCTTATATGCATGTTTAATAGGAAACATGAGATATACTACCTGGCCCTTGACTACTATGTGTATATGATAAGGCATGCTTATTAGCATTGCTTGTGCATGTGAATAATTGCTGAAATGTCTGATAGCATTGTGATTGCTTATTGTTGCTGGATTGTGGCATGAGATCATGGGGTGACTTTAAAAACTTGTTATCATTTCTTGATTAGCTGAGTTGTTGATTGCAGATAAACTTGGAGAGTTATGCCTCCAAGGCGATCAGTTCGACTAGCCATCGCTGAGATCGAGGCTAGAGATAATAAACAGGGCAAGAACCCTCCGCCAGTCCCAGAGAACTGACAGTAGACGCTTGCTGACATGCAAGCTAAACTTCAGAGTCAAGAGGAAAAGATTCATCTTTTGAGACAATAGGTTCCGCCAGGGAACGCGGCACCATACTTGCCACTTGTTGTGGAACCAACCGTACAACAACCTAATATTGGGAACAGGTGAGAGCTGCTGTACGAGAGGTTCAGGAAGCAACATCCTCCAATCTTTGAGGGAGGACTAGACCAACTTAAGGCTGGACAGCGGATTAGCCTGACCACCTCCATCCTAGACTTCATGATGGTGGTAGGTAATGATAGGGTGGCTTGCGCCATTTATATGTTTTGAGATGATGCTCGTGGTGGGAGGTGACATCTAGAACCCAAGATGTATCTATTATGGGTTAGGATGAGTTCAGAGACTTGTTTAACCAGAAGTACTACAATAGTGCCATTAGGCAGAGAAGGTGAACGAGTTCACCGATTTGGTACAGGGCAGCATGGCAGTTAGTGAGTACACCCTCATGTTTGATAGGCTAGCGAATTTTGCACCTGATCTAGTGCCTATAGATGCAGCTAGGCAAGAAAGGTTCGTTCGGGGGCTAAATGTTGTGATAACCTGGGATGTGCAGATTACCTCAATACCTGGGGAGACTACTTATGCCCAGGTGGTTGAGAAGGGTTTTATATCTGAGGAGGCAGAAAACAAGATTTGGAGGGAGAGCGCTGCAAGAAAAGATGTTGGGAGGGAAGTGCCTCCATTTGTGGGATCTAGTAGGGGCGAGGGCCCCAGTGATCACAAGAGGAAGACCCCTGACACCTCGACCACTGCTGGTCCTGATAGGAGGGGTCGGGGTGTCCAGGGTGGCCACCAGGGTTGTAGTGAGGCATGAAGAAGTTACCTGGACTGAGCTTGATGTAGAAGCGTTGTTTAGGAAAATGTCAAGCAAAAACGTGTCACTTGTGTGGGGTAATTGGGCATCTCAAGAAAGACTGAATGACTTTGAATAAGGAAGAATAATGGAAGGTAGATAGCTTGACTCCTGCTTGAGTGTTCTGCTTGATTCAAGAAGAGGCTAAGGCTAGTCCCTCAGTTGTGACAGGTCAGCTTTCTAGCGTTGACACTTCATATACTGTATTGATTGACTCTGGTGCTACACATTCATTTGTTTTTGGCAAAGTGATTGATAGATTATGTAGGCCTTGTGATTATTATATTGTGGGGTTTGGGACTATATTTCCTATAGAGTAACTGGTAGTTTCTAGGAGATGGGTTAGGTCACTGCCACTGGTAGTGGACAACAGGGAACTATCGGTGGATTTGATTGAGCTGGGCCTAGATGACTTTGACATGATTTTGGGGATGGATTTGCTTGCCAGTTATGGGGCGATGATCGACTGCAAGAAGAAGAAGGTGACTTTTGAGCCTGAGGGTGAGGACCCATTCGTCTTCATTGGTACTGTGCATGGACCTCGCATTCCCATGATATCATCATTGAGGGCTAGAGACCTATTACAAGGAGGTTGTATAGGATTCGTAGCTAGAGTGGTGGAAGCTACTAGGGTCATGCTAGTGGGACCAGAGAAGACCAGATTAGTATGTGAGTTCTTAGATGTGTTCTCAGAGGACTTACCAAGACTGTCGTTGCACCGGGAGATCGAATTCACCATTGATTTAGCACCAGGTACATAACTATTGTCGAGGACGCGATACAAAATGGCTCTGGCACAGCTAAAGGAGTTGAAGGTACAGTTACAGGAGTTATTGGACCTAGGATTTATTAGACCTAGTTTCTCACACTGGGGTGCTCCGGTTCTGTTTGTGAAGAAGAAGGACGTGACCCTAAGGATGTGTATAGACTATAGAGAATTGAACAAGTTAACTATCAAGAATAAGTACCCACTACCGAGGATAGATGACTTGTTAAATTAGTTGTAGGAGAAGATAGTATTCTCAAAAATTGATCTTGGATTTCGTTATCACCTGCTAAGGATCAAGGACGAGGATATCTCGAATATAGACTTCTGTACGAGGTACGGGCATTACGATTTTCTGGTCATGTCTTTTGGATTGACCAATGCCCAAGCTGAATTTATAAATCTGATGAACCGGGTGTTCAAGGATTATTTGGATCAGTTCGCAATTGTGTTCATCGATGACATCTTGGTTTACTCTCAGTTAAAGGTAAAGCATGAGCAACATCTCCAGTTAGTTCTGCAGAGGTTGAGGGACCATCGATTGTATGCCAAGTTTAAGAAGTGCGGATTTTGGCTACCACAGGTGACATTCATAGGTCACATTGTCAGTGGAGACAGGATCAAGGTAGATCCGCCAAGGTAGAAGCAGTTAGAGATTGGCTGAGGCCTAGGAACGCCTCGGAAGTTAGGAGTTTCCTTGGGTTGGCGAGGTATTACAGGCGATTCATGGAAGGATTCTCAAAGATTGCCACACCATTGACTGAGTTGACATGAAAGAATATGAAGTTTGTGTGATTAGAAAGATGTGAGAATAGTTTCCATGATCTGAATCGACGATTGGTTACTACTCCAGTGCTGAGTCTTCCTTAAGACATGGATAAGTTTGTGGTATACTACGACGTGTCGAGACTTGGATTAGAATGTGTGTTGATGTAGAATGGGAAGGTCATTGTCTACGCATCGCGACAGCTAAAGGACTATGAGCAGCGATACCCTGCTCATGATTTGGAATTAGAAGCAGTGGTATTTGCATTGAAAGTGTGGCGACACTATTTATATGGGGAGAAGTGTGTAATATATATCGATCACAAGAGCTAGAAGAATTTCTTCACCCAGAAGGGCCTAAACATGAGACAGTGACGTTGGATAGATTTGGTAAAAGATTATGGCTGTGAAATTCTTTACCATCCAAGAAAAGCCAATGTGGTGGCGGACACATTGAGTCAGAGGGGCCCAGGACAGTTATTTACCTCGAAGCAGATATCGAAGGAATTGGCAGAAGGCATGACCATAGGAAAGATAGAATTGGTAGTGGGCTAGTTGGACAATATTATGTTGCAGTCCACCCACTTGGAGAGAATAAAAGAGGGCCAGATGAGTCATACACATATGATGAAGCTTAGAGAGGATGCCTTAGCTTGAGTAGCTATGGACTATTCTATTTAGAAGATGGGTTTGTTGAGATACAAGGGTCAGATTTGTGTTCGGATGGACATAGGTATTAGAAAAGAGATCCTTGATGAATTTCATACCACACCATATTCATTGCAACCAGGCACCACGAAGATGTATCAGGATCTACGGTCGATGTTTTGGTTTCTAGGCATGAAGAAGGACGTGGTCGACTATGTTGCGAAGTGTTTAACCTGTAAGCAGGTAAAGGCTGAGCACCAGTGGCAAGCATGGTTGTTACTGCCTTTAGATATTCTTGAGTGGAAATTGGAAGATATTACTAAAGATTTTGTGGGAGGCTTGCCCAGGATAGTGGACAAACTATAATGTGGACCAGTATGAAGAGCTATATGTGAGGAAGATTGTACGTCTCCATGGGGTTTCGAAATCTATAGTTTCGGACCTAGATCCCATTTTTACCTCCAAGTTTTGGGGTAGCTTATAGAAGGCTATGGGTACTCAGTTGAAGTTTAGTACATCCTTTCATTCTCATCCAGACAGGCAGTCTGAGAGGACGATTCAGATACTGGAGGACATGCTTAGGACATGTGTACTGGATTTCGAGGGGTCTTGAAGTAAGTATCTCTCGTTGATTGAATTTTCATACAATAATAGTTATCAATCGGCGATTGGAGTAGCTCCATAAAAGATGTTGTATGGAAGGAAGTGTAGGTCGCCATTCATTGGGACGAAAAGGGGGAAATGAAGTATTTGGAGCCAGAGATGGTTCAAAACACAAATGAAGCTATTGAGAAGATCCGAGCTCCAATGCTCGCCTCACATAGTAGACAGAAAGGCTACGTTGACCTTAAGCGTAGGGACGTGGAGTTCCAGGTTGGGGACCACGTGTTTCTGCAGGTTTCGCCACTACGGTGAGTGAATAGGTTTTGAAAGAAGGGTAAGTTGAGCCCTAGGTTCGTAGGACCTTTCGAGATCCTGGAAAGGATTGGGTAGGTAACCTATAGATTGGCTCTGCCCTTGTCATTATCAAGATTTCATGATGTGTTTCACATCTCGATGCTTCAAAAGTATGTGTCAGATACGACCCATGTATTGGGATATGAGGATCTAGAGCTACAGACTGACATGTCTTATGAGGAGCGACCAGTGTAGATCTTGGACAGAAAGAACAAGGTTCTGAGGAAAAAGACGATTCCTCTAGTTAAGGTTTTATGAAGGAATAGCAAGGTCGAGGAAGCGACCTGGGAGCTAGAGACAGTTAGGCAGGATCAGTATCCCCAGTTATTCAGGTAAATTTCGAGGACGAAATTTTCAGTAGGAGGGGATAGTTGTAATGCCTCGAAATTGCTAATAGGGCTTAGTGCCTCGATTAGAGTGCCAGGAGGTCATAAATGAATATATATGTGGACTTTATGGTATATATGTGTGATTATGTGAAATACATGAGTTATATTGAGATTAAACTATTTATGCATGCATATGTGTAATAAATGTGATTGTGGGCCCGTTTTTGTGAAAAAGGGGCATTTTCTTAATTTTGATCTGTTACTGGCTTAATTGTAATTATATGTGTTATATGATTGAAAACACATTATTATGTGGATAAACTTGCAATGATAGGCTTAAGTCGATCATTTAGAGCGATTTGGCGAAAAAGTCACAACAGGGATTTATTCCCAGCTCGAGGTGAGCCAAGGGATACTTTTGTAATTTTGTGTAGGTTGGGATATAGTGGGACATTATTGGAGGAAATAATTGTATTTGGAGGGTTAATAATTTAATTGGAAATTAAGAGTGTAATTTGAGGTTTAGTGGCGTTTAGGCTAAATGACCATATCGCCCTTAAAGGGATTTGGTGGAAATTTTGAAGAAAGGGGTAATATGGACATTTTGAACCAAGGGATAGACCAAGGCAGCAGCAGCAGCCTAGCACCCACGTTTGGGCACCCTTCATTCCTCCTAGCTTCTCAAAAGTTGTGCTAAGGTCTCAAACACAAGATAAGCTAATTGAAGAATTTTGGTGAGAATTGAGGATATTCAATGTCCTAAGGGAGGGATTGAGCTCCAAGATCATCACTTAGCTGCTAGGAGATTCGAAATCAAGGAGGGGATTGTAGTATAGAATTTGCTGGCAGAAATGTGTTGGGAGGCTCTAGGAGGCTTAGAATTCGGTTTTGATTTGCATTTTCGGAACTGGGATTTTCATATTTGGATTATCACAAGGCTTGGTGTCAAGATTGCACTTGAGTCCGTATAGTCTATCGCACCGAACTCGAGGTAAGAAAACTGCACCCTGGTTACGATGGGGGTTCGAACCCTTTTAAATGGATTTAACTGTGATTATAAATTGGAATGCTAAATTAGGCATGCTTGTTGATAAGTACCGAATTTGTCTATTTTTAATTCATTATTCATCTATGATTATGCACTTGATTATTTATTTTTATATGTTTAATTAGTTTATTTTGTGTTTTTAGGATTTTCAAGACATTTGGATGAAAACTAATGAATTTGGGATGCTTTACAAGCAATGGTTAAGCTCATAATTACAAGTATGAAACTTAACACTTGATTTTTATAATTTTCAAATACTCTTTTGGAAATACACGTAAAAATACAAGTTTTAGATCTTTTTCTCAGATTTCCATATCTTTTTTAATCGTTCGATTCCGAGTTATCTCGGGGATGATATGCTAAAAATACTTTCAGTTGCTGCAGCAGAAGAAAACTGAAAAACGAGAAAAATTGCTACGACCACGGTCAGCCTTATTTCAGGCTGCGACCTGGGGCACAGAAAGTAGTGGCCGCGACTTGCAATGTCTCAGGCCGCGGCCGGAGCCCGATTTTTTGAAAAATACATGTTCTAGTGGCCACAACCGCCAAGAAACACTGGCTGCGGCTGGCGATCGATTTTGTCTGAAAATTTCAATTTTAAATATAATTATTGGTGGGCTATAAAAGGGATTAGGGTTAGCTTTCATTATAACTTTTCATTGTGAATTTTAGAGGCTAGAGCAGTTAGAGGAGGAGAAAAGAGATCAGCAATAACATTCTTCAATCTATATTTTCTTACTTCTCAAAACTCTTTTATTTTCATTGAATATGTATGTTTACGAATATGAATATGATTATGGAATAGTTTTCTTTATAGTTAAGGGTTATTTTAAAGCCCTAGACATGAGATCTTGAATGCATTGATGAATTTTATTCCTTCTATTCCCTTATATTAAATTGATTCTATTTTTCTATTTGAATGTTATGAATCTTGTAAAAGCTTGTTTAGATGGCCACTAATTAGGGTTTTGCATTATTCTACTATCATCTTAGAATTTCTATTCACCTAATAGTTTAGGATTCTAAGTAGAGTGATAAATTGTAATTAGAGTATTGTGACGGGTATTTTGATTGTGATGAAAAATAGAACCTAGGTTAAATGAATTACATGCTTAATGAATTTGTTACCAAGATTAACCTGTTTCCATAGAGTGTAATGCTTTTACTAGGATAAATAGATCACATGCTTAATGGGTTTATTGTTGGGAAAAAAGGGTTGATTAAGATCGCTTAGCTTTAATTAAGTATAATAGGGAAATTGGGATAATTGATTGCTTAAGTGTTATCTACGTGGTTAATAGATTAATTGAGAATAGGAATACTATTCGTCATTGTTGATAGATTGATTGTTGAAGGTGGAGAGTAATTTTTGACTATTTTTGTAATATTGTTATATCCTTAGTTATTCAATCTTTGATATTTATTTCATTTTATGTTTTCAGCTGTTCAAACTAAAACCCCTTTCTAATTTCAGTTTAGTTATTATTTTGAATAATTTGATCATAGTCCTCATGGGTTCGACCCTTATTTACCGCTATACTGAAGTAGCTGGTGTAAATGAATAAAAAAGTAAATTTAAATTTGATACAAATTTTTGGTGTCGTTGCTAGGGACTATTTAATTTAATTTGTTATTTAGATTTTTCTTTTTACTAACTTGGTCTATTAGTTGTGGTTGATATTTTTAGGGCAATAATTGTAGCGTCGCAAATTTGCTAATAATGCTTAGGGCCTTGATTAGCGTGCCTGGAGGGCAGTAAGTGGTATATTATCATAATATGTGAATTTTAATGAGTATGTGATTAGAGATGCATGTTTAGGTGAATTAAATATGCATGTGGGCCCCGTTTGGTTACTAGGGGCATGCTTGTAATTTTAGTCCGTTGATGTCATAAGTTTGATAAATGTAATAATTGTGATATACTTGTGATATTTCTGTGATGCACGATCTGAGACAGTCCTAGGGACCAGTTTAGCTAGAAAGTCACAATGGGGTCGAATACCCGACTCGGGGCGAGTTGAGGGGTATTTCAGGCATTGGACGTTTTATGGGGTTATTAGGTTATGGAAATACATATTCGGAGATATATTTGAAGATAGAATATTTAGGAAAGAATATCGTGGAAATTTATCATTTTTCCCTTGGGGACTTAGCGGGATTCAGTAAATGACTAAATTGCCCTTGGGATTTCTTAAGGGTTAAGAGTAGGTTTAAGGGGCAACAGGGTAATTTGGCTTCAAGGGTGGATAGACTTGAGGTTGAAGGGAAATGCTTCACGTTTCATTACTTAGGCTTATGCTGGAATCATCTTTTTGGAGGTCTAGAGAAAAATAAAAAGCAAGAAAAGAAGAGAAGGAAGAACTGAAATTCTCTGGGATCAAGGAGGGAACTCAAGGCTGAATTTGGGAGGAAGAGAAGTTGGGGTAACTAGAAAAAAGCTCAGGCCAAGATCGATTCTAAGGTAAGGATCCAATAAAACTTCTGCATGGCTTTTTCTGTGTTTCCTTTAGAATTCGGAAGACATAACATAAGTGGTAAGATTGACGTGTTATGGAGACTTGTTGTTGGAGTTTTTGAGAATATTAACTGATTATGTGGAAATGGGTCCTAGGTAGAACTCTAGGAATTAGGATCGGAAGTGGTGAAATTCAGAGAGGTTAGTTTGTAATTTGCATGGGGTTTTCTGGGTTTGCAGGTCGAGCCGCGGCCCTAGGAGGGGCATGCCACGGCCTGTGTGCACGCGAGGTCTGGGGAGGCCTCTGATCTTGAGGCGCACCACGGCGCTTGGCTAAGCATGTCGCGACCCATGTCTCTCTCCAGGGAGGTGTTTTGCCTCTGTTTTGAGGCAAGCCGCGGGCCTTAAGGGGTTGGGCCGCGGCCCTAGTTCAAAGTGCTTGGTGTTTTGTGGGTTTTGAGCTTGGTAACCTAATTGTTAAGGCTCAGGATGGATTTTACCACCCAGATTGGTAGAATTTAAGGTTCTGGGGATTAGAATGGTAACCCAAAGTTATTTTATGGATTATAGCTTGTTGGATGAGTCTTGTTGATGCATTGTGACTAGGGTTTCAGCGAGGCTCGGGCTAGGGGACTGTGCTCGGGACATCGGTTCTTCGAAAGCTCGGGACACAGGTAAGAAAACTGTTGTACCCGTAGTGCAGGGCAAGGCGCTATAGTTTGTGTTGCAGGGCACGACCCTATGTGATTGTGTTGCAGGGCGTAGCCCCATTGAGTATGCTTCTTCATGTTTAAATATTTGTTTAATTATGCTATGTGTGCATATATGTGAAAGAACGGCAAGTGCGGGGAACGACGAAAGCTGAGAACGACGAGGGCCGAGAACGGCGAGGGCCGGGAACGGCAAGGGCTGGGAACGGCGTAGGCCGAGAACGGCAAGGGGCCAGGAGCAATGTTTAGCACGTGGAGTGCGATTTTCCAAGGCGAGACCCTATAGGATACCTGGGATATCCCCATGGTGTATGCCACGAATCCTATTGCCTGGTAAAGTGCCTGAGACGGCATGGCCGTATGTGTTTAGCCTGTTGGCGATTTGGTTATATGTTGAATGATAAATATGCATATGTAATATGCTTGTGTTAGTTTTCTTTGCTGGGCCTCGACTCACGAGTGCTCTATGGTGCAGGTAAGGCAAGGGGAAAGTCGACTAACCATGAGTACGGAGAGCGTGAAGTGGCGCGTACATGTTTGGCCTGCCTGGCTGCCACGACCAGGGGTATTTTTGGGAGATGATTGTACTAAACCTAGATTTTGTCGTTTAGCCAACTTTAGTTATATTTTTTAGTTGTAAATATTTCTAAAAAATATTTTGGGATCCCAAATTTCAAACGCTTTATGATTTTCAATGAATGGAATTATTTTCAACGTATTAGACTCTGCTTATGGTTTAATTACACTTTTGACTTGAAACCTTGATTAGCGAGTTAATTGCACGTTTTAAACTCACTTAGTAACGGCTCTAAGGCAATAGGGCCTTACATACATAGAACTTGATTTGAGACATGACAATGTACTATCAACACTGTTATGATCCTCAAATGAATAGATATGATCCTTATTCTAACAATTACAGCTCATAATGGGAGGAATATTCTCATGCTTTCTATGGTGGAAATCAATATGTTGAGCCAAATTACTACTCTCAATTGGAATATAATGAGTTCACGCCACAATATTCAGATCCATCAATTGGAGATCTCATCAATGCAATGAATGCTAGCAATCTCCTACTTCAACAGATGTAAGAGCAAGCTTATGTGCTTCATCCTCAACAACATCCTATAAGAATGTCACAAGATCAGGAACCATCAATTTCAGATATGCCAAAAACATTGGTGGCTTCAACTATATAGACCTGTGTTATTCTTCAGAGTATAGAAGCCTCCCTCAAGAATTTGGAGAGTACTATTGGACAAATTGCTACATTATTGAATAATCTTGAGGTTGAGAGTATTGGAGAATTACCCACAGAGTTAGAGAGTAATCCAATAGAGAATGATGGTACCCTTACTCTCCAAAGGGGTACACAACTTGACATGTCACCTCTTCTAGACATAACATTTGATCTAATTCCAACTCAAGAAGTCAACAATTCAACCCCAGAAGAATCTTCTCCACCGGAGATCAAAACTTTCACGTCAGTTGGTCAATCATCATAGAACATGCTACATATCCCAACTGTCAAATCGTATGTCCCTATTCCTCCTTTTCCGAGCAGATTGACAAAATTTAAGAATGGGGAGGAAAATAAGGTGATCCTTAAAATCAATATTCTACTCCTTAAGACCATTAACCAAGTACCACCATATGATAAGCATGTTCTTTCGATCGTTTGAGCCTTTCAAGCATACTTATGAAATTGAATATCCTAGTTTACCTTTTTTGAGCCATAATGACTAATCTTTTTCTTTTATAAGCCAATATCTAAACTTTTGTAGCTTGAAAAATTAATCTTTTTCTGTGACCCATTACACCATAGTTTTATATGATTGTTTGATTTGGTGAGTTGAGTTATTGATTGTAAGAAAGGGAAGTTGTATTGGTTTGTTGGATTATAATGTGAAAGTATATGATGTACTATTTCTTCCAATGAGTTGAATCGAAAAGAAAAAAACAGAGAAAAAATACATAGAGAAATATTGAAAAAAAAGTTTGCAAAAGTATAAGTGTGGGGGGAAATAGTACGATCAATGTGGAAAGAAAAAATAGGAAGATTATGCATTTTCTTGAATTGTATCGAAAATTTGTGGTAAGATCTAGAGAATAGAAAAAAAATTATAGGCTATGGCGTGATTTAAGCTTAAATATTCATTTTGTCATCTACCTCTAACCTTAGCCTCACATTACAAGTTTTTAAAGACCTTTTGATTCTTGATTATGTGTGTTTACATTAGTGGAGAATAATTGGTTAATGTCTATGGATTTGATGCTTTTCATGAAAATATTTACTATACAAGAGACTTTAAAACATACATGTATAAATTGATTAGATTGTTTGTGTTTTGGTAAGTTTGATTGTGTATAATCATAAAAGAAAAAGTTTAAGTGGTAACTGGCATTGAGTTGAAATTATGAGGAATATAGAATTCAAATTTTTCTTATGACGTATTTGTTTGATCAATTTTTGAGACAACTAAAGAATTAAACAAAACCATTGCTTATGTGTTTAGTTTTTATTTTGTTTACTCGAGGACAAGCAAATGTCAAGTGTGGGAATTTGATAAGTTCTGAATTTGTCTATTTTGAATTCATTATTCTTCTATTATTATGCACTTGATTATTTATTTATACATATTTAATTAGTTTATTTTGTGTTTTTAGGATTTTCAAGACATTTGGATGAAAACGAAAGAATTTGGGATGTTTTACAAGCAATGGTTATGCTCGGAATTACAAGTTTGAAACTTCACACTTGATTTTGATAATTTTTCAATACTCTTTTGGAAATATACCTAGAAATACAAGTTTTAGATATTTTTCTTAGCTTTCCATATCGTTTTGTTATATCGAGAAAGTTATGCTTAAAATACTTCCAGTCAATGCAACAGAAGAAAACTGAAAAATGGAAAAAATTGCTACGGCCACAGCCATCCTTATTTCAGACTGCAGCTTGGGGGACAAAACGTAGTGGCCGCGGCTAGCAATGTCTCAGGCTGCGGCTGGAGCCCGATTTTCTAGAAAATACATGTTCCAGTAGCCGCGACCACCAAGAAACACTGGTAGCGGTCGACGATCGATTTTTTCTTAAAATTTCAATTTTAAATGTAATTTTTGGTGGGATAGAAAAGGGATTAGGGTTAACTTTTAATATAACTTTGGATTGTGAATTTTAGAGGCTAGAGCAGTAGAGGAGGAGAAAATACATCAGCAATAACATTCTTCAATCTAGTTTTTCTTTTTTCTCAAAACTCTTTTAATTTCATTGAATATTTACGTTTATGAATATGAATATGATTATGGAGTAGTTTTATTTATAGTGGAGTGTTATTTCAAAACCCTAGACATGAGATCTTGAATGCATTGATGAATTTTATTCCTTCTATTCCCTTATATTAAATTGATTCTATTTTTCTATTTGAATGTTAGGAGGAAATAGCCCCACCTTCCTAAGGTTCTCTGGAGTAACGAGGGTCTTCACATTCTTCTCCTCAGGGGTCATGAAAATTAGTGCCTTGGCCCTAACTATCATAGCCTGGGTTGGGAGCGGTCTATAAAAAGGCCCAACGTGCTTAAACTTGGAGTAGTTGGTCTCTGCGTCCTTAGTAAACAAATAGTAGTCGATGTATCTAAATGCTTTGCTATTTCCAGAGATCTCTTCCAAGAATGTGTTGGTACCCTCGCTCATATAATGGTGGAAGTGGAAATACCTCAAGTTGCGCTGAGAAGGGTTTGTCTTAAGGTCAAACAGGTAGTGGATCTCGTTAGGCACTGGAGCAGCCCATTTTCTGCGGTGATAGATACTGTACTATGTGGATAAGTACAAGATCGCATTAGGAGCTAGTTGAGAAGGACTAATACCAAAATAGTCTGCAACATTACGGAAGTACGGATGACGAGGAAGTAGGGCCCCAAACATAATGGTAGAACGTGTCCAAGCGCACATACCCAGAGGGGGGTCCTCAGCTCTGTCATCTAGACTAGGAATAGTAATATACAAACCGGAGAGGTAAAAGGTCTTCCTTAAGTTCTTTACCTTTTTTTCACTCATGTCAGAGGCCGCCCCCTTGAACCAAACAACCTCATAATCAGCATGGCGAGGCTTCTCAACTGGTATCCATATGACCTCACTGGCGAAGGTGGCCCCAGAATCTTATGAATGGAACTCCATTTGTCGTCTCTTCTTCTATGTCTCAGCTGGCGAGACTCTCTTGCTCTTGAAAGGAGGGTGAACCGCCTTAGGCCAGAACCTGTGAATAGGACGCTCCTGAGGATGAGTAGCATGGAGATGAGAAACCACGATATGATCTTGCTAAGAAGAAGATTGATGGGGAACCTGACTAGTATTGTAATGCAGAGGGTGTTGCAATGTGTCTCACTGACCAGACTTATCTCACTGGGAAGAGTGACTCCGCTGAGATGTGCCTTGGGAGCTGCGAGGTGTAATGTGCTGAGAAGAGATCTGCAAAGAGCCAGGCGAGGAGCCTTGAGTGATGTGCCTGGAAATACGGGGATCATCTTCAGAGGGTTTCCTAGTCGTCTGTTTTACTCTCGTCATCGGACAGTACCTTTTCAAGAAATCTTCCTCGCTGAACAAATAAAAAGCTGAGCGAGGGAGAATCCTCTTCACCCTGTCCAAGAACTCCTGGGGAGTACGCTCACTTAATGACTTGTCTGATGAAGAGGAGTTGGACATCTGCAACAGAATAAAAGTAAATATTAAAGTTAGTAAATGAGCATAATGAACCCAATAGCTGGGGGCATATCCATGAACTAAGGAGTAAAAATGAAGAAATCAGGTGTAAAATTCTATATAGGTGGTCGGCCTAGTGAGCCTAAGCATGGGTCGACCACCCTGAATCCATCAAATTGCGAAGCGTGAAAAATGGGGCATAGGTGGTCGGCCTACCACCATAGGCCTACCATCCCAAGGAAGCAAGCTTCAGAAAAGTTCTTGAGGACCGTTTAAGTCTCCAGAAAAATTAATTTTTACAGTACAAGGAAGGACCCCAAAGAAATCAATTGAGGTGAAAAAATTATTTTTAGGGTCTCAGGTAGTCGGCTTATGCTTGGACCGACCACCCTAAATCCCTAAAAATCGCCCAAGGGAAAGAAAGTACTCGGCCCATGAAGCCCTAGGCTTGGTCGGCCTGATCCCAAGTATAAGCCTGGAAATCGCATAAGGCTAGGGAATGGAAGCCCTAAAGGTACTCGGCCCGAGATCGGGAGCCCTGGAGGTGCTCGGCCCAAACACTGTACCTAAGCCTGGAAATCGCCTAAGGTAAGGGCTGGGAGCCCTGGAGGTGCTCGACCCAAACACTGTTCCTAAGCCTAGAAATCGCCTAATGCAAAGGTTGGAAAATTTGAAGGTGCTCGACCCAAAGATGTTCCTAGGCCTTGAAATCGCACAATGAGAAGCCAAGAGGTGTTGGCATGTCAGCCTGGTGTTGGCTCTTGGCCACACATGCTACCTTGGCTTGTGAATGTCTGGGTGAGCATCGATGTTGGGATTTGCCTTGCCATAGTGGAAACCTATGGAAATTGTGAATGTCTTTACTAAATAGCCTTGATGCATGGTTGCACTCATAGATGCTTGAGAGCATGACTCAATTGGAGTTGTTTGAGAGACAGAAGTGTGAAGAGCCACACGGTCGCGCAAAAAGTGTGCCCATTGTTATTCGAATGGTTGGAAGGCTGGCCTTGGCTCAAAGGAGTCAAGGTGTCGCACGGGCATTTCCACTGCCAAAATTTTAGTCTGTGATAGTTGGTATCAAAGCCAGGTTCATCTTAAGTGGGGGATGAACTTGGTTGGCCCATCCTAGAGGGATATAGGTGTGCAGAAAGATTAGAAGTTCTGGATGCTTGATCAGATGTTGTTGAGCCGTTTAGTCACCTAGAAAGGATCAGTAAGTTGAGATGTGATGAGGATTGGTTTCTCTTCTTCATGGGAATATTGGACATTCTCGAGAGGGGGCAAGTTATGGTTGCTTCGAATCAAAGTTAATTTGTAACGTCCCAAAATTATCAAATAAGGCTTAGGGCCTTGATTAGGGGGCCGGGATGGCAATATGTGGAAATATGTGTTTCATTGCTATATTAATTGTTAATATGTGAATTATTCGATGATATGATTAAATATGCATATTTAGGGACATTAAATATGCATGTGGGCCCGCTTCTTATTAGAAGGGTGATTTGCTAATTTGGCACGTTGCGGGCATAAATGTGTATTTATATGCATATATGTGATACATGTGAGAGACCACATTATTATGTGGGTTTATTTGGGTTACTTGGCATGAGGCGATCCTAGCGAGCAAGTTAGCAGGGAAGTCACAACGGGACCCAATACCCGGCTTGGGGTGAGTCAAAGGGTATTTTGGGTATTGGATAATTAATCAGGTTATAGGGTTATGAAAATAAATAATTGGTGATATATTTGGAGTTAGAGAGTCTAGGAGGGGATGTTGGGGAAATTTACCATTTTGCCTTCGGGGACGGTTTTGGTACCCCGAGCCTTGTGATTAGTTTAAGTTGGATAAGCCTAGTTGAATAAAGGACAAAAGTAACATAAGCATCTAGTGGCTGCTATCAAACCGGCATCCACTATCCTTCTCTTTTACTCTTGAGTTCTCAAGCTTTCCAAAGCTTTCTAAAAGAAAATCCTTGAAGCTAAGTTAGATTTTGGGCTAGGGTCACATGAATTAGAGCTGAAACTTTGGGAATAGATTTAGTAGCAACTTGTGGATTCAAACAACAATTGAGGTAAGCTTTGAATTATGATTTATGACCATTAATTTCTGAGTATTTTGGTTGTTTTAAGAGTGTTCTTGAACCCCTTTAGCTTATGAATTGAAGTGAGAATTTGATGAGTTTAAAGCTAGATTTTTGATGGGTTTTGTTGCTGGAACATGTTAGAGTGTTTGGGATAATTGAATTATTTTTTGGGGTAATTTTTGAGTTGGTTTGGCTTTGGTTTAGCTGTTGAAAATCGAGGATTTTTCTGGGTTCCAAGGGGTCGGGTCGCGGCTCTGCTCTTGGTGTGTGGCGGCCCTCTAGAACAAGATGGGAGCCAGGAAGGAGGGGAGGCTGCGACGCCACTATGGCTGGGTTGTGGCGTGTGTCTGCTGATTGGGGAGGCTAGGCCTCTGTTTGGAAGCGGGCCGCGGCATGGGGACTTAGGGTCGCGGCTCTTAAGGGGTTTTAGGACCCCTAGAAGTTTTTGAGTGCGAGAACTTAACCTTAGGGCTCGGGATTGTTTCCACTACCCGGTTTGGTGGAACCCGAGGTCCAGGAGGCTAGGACTTGGTCTAGAAGCCTTTGATCACTCGATATTAATAGAATCATATTTTATGGTTGTGACTTAGGCTAACGCTAAGGGCTTGGAACCGAGATCGTGCTCGAGGGTCGTTCGAATTTACGCTTGCTTCGACTTAAGGTAAGAAAAATGCACCCAGAACGTGTTGTATGTGATTAGGGCTTGGCCTGTCTATTATATATTAATATGATTAGGGCTTGGGCCCCAGGATTGATTATGTTGGGCAATTATTTTAAATGCTTGCGGATGAATGCTTAAGTGCTTATATTCATTGTGTGAATTCTATGAGTAGGGCATGTGGCCTCGTAATATGAATATGTTAGTATTATGAAAATGGTTATTCAATGGAATTGTATGATTAGCATGAGTAAGTGCTTAATTGTCGGGATGTTCCTATCCACATCTGTTTCTTATAAGTAAGATATGAAATTCTAGATCAAATCTTGACTTATGAGTCAAGGATGGCAATAGCGCGCTGTGCCCTGGTCACAAGGCGTTGGCCTAAACCAGCAACGTACTATTACGTTGATCGACTCTAATGTCGAAGATGAGCCACGGGGGTTGGGCTAGCTCTATGGCGAGTGAGACAGAGCTAAGGGTGAGGCCCCAGGTGACTCTATGGTCATGTAGCTAGGGCATAGGCCTGAGGGTTGGCTTAAAAACCAACTGAATAGGGCAACGGCCCCAGGTTGTACCAATGATCGTGTGATTAAACCAAACAATATTGACTATGAATTAATGTTATTGATTATTGTTGAATGGTTATTTTAAAGTTATATTCTCTGTTGTTGTACGTTCTATTTTCTTGCTGAGCCTCGACTCACGGGTGCTTTGTGGTGTAGGTAAGGGAAAGGGAAAGCTTGACCAGCCAAGAGTTTGAGAGTTTCGGTGGCAGTGTCTACATATGCGGCTGCTCGACCATCACGGCTGGGGATATCTCAGAGGAACTAGGGTTACAGCCTTGTTTTGCTACTTAGGCCGGCAGATGTAACTTTTGTTATGTATGTACCCTTTTAAATAGTTGTGTTGTAATATTTTGGGATCCCATGTTGTATAACAGTTTTGAATAAAAGTCAATGGTTGTTTGACCAAAATTTTTAACCCTAACCCTTGTCACTAACTTTAGTTACACGATTTAAGCCAAATGACCTGATTAGTAGGTCTGCCAAAATTGTAAGTACATAGTGTAACGGTCCTGGATTAGGAGGGCACTGCATAAGTGATGCTAGAAAGACAATAACCACGTGCAATTGTGGAGAGGCGCTATAGAAGAGTTGGAACTCATTGACATGAGACAAGGTTTGATCGAGAGGTCAAGGTTGCATGCTTGGTTCACTAGTTCAAGTTAGTCGCATGGAGCGCTGTTGTTGAAAAGGGAACTTGTACACAAGAGTGTGGAAGCATAATAGTGGCCGTCCAACGCTTTGTAGTCACTACAGTTGTCAAGAGTGGACAGTTTTGGCGAATCAGATAAAGATGAACATGAAATGCTTCACTTGCAACTTGAGTGCCAAATGGCATCACATGGAGACTAAGGTGGCAGTAGTCGCGGTTGTCAGAGGGCAGTCGAACTTGGAGGAGTTTGCATGTTATCTTGTTTCGCCCAAGAAGGGAGGCACCGAGATAATTGAGTGGGATGTGTTGCCTCACAGAGTTGTTAGCTTGTCTGAGCAACACTGAGGCATCGTGGGAGATGTTGAGTTGTTGAATATACGCACCAAAGGTCAGCAAGGTCGAGTAGACTGCGCGTAGTGGTCAGAATAATACTTGAGTTTCTTGAGTTCTGGAGGCCTGCGTCAAGGAAACTTAGTACTGCAAGAGGGCTTAAGGTGGCCGAGATGGTGCTTGAGTTTAAATGTGGGTCAGAGGGCCTTGCTATTGGGACTTAGTGACCATAGGAGCGTATTGAAGCTGCAAAGTTGCGCTAAAGTTTGTATGTGGGCAGAGGGGTGAGATGCTAGGATGGATCAATTGGATAACAATGTGGACAATGCACGCATAAGGGAATAGACAGTGGTTCTACATGAAGTAGTTGGCCCGAGAGTCACATCCTGCAGGGTGCACTTCTAGATTTTTTGTGTGCACGAAGAGTTGGGGCGGTCAGACGTTCTTGTGGGTGGGCAAGTTGTGAGGACCCCAATAGTTGAAGTGGGGGAGAGACCTTCACGGTTAAAACATCCAAATAGCAGACAAATGTTCCATTACAAAAGCATCAAGATGAATTATCATGGAGATCGTTAGTTATTCAGAATGTAAATTCAAGGAGACTTAGAGACAAAGATAGAGCCAGTTACCTAGGGTGAAAGTCGTCAAGACTCAGGTACTAAGGTAACATCAATGCAAAGTTTGCCTAAGGTTAAAGTCAGTAGGACTCAGGTACTATGGAAACGTAGAGATGTCAAGGGGCGAAGAGTCAGAATGACCGATGCACTAGTTCAACATCATCTTCAAAATTGATAAATGGAACAAGGGACCGCACGAGGGAAAACGGTTAGCTTGGAAGCTATACCTTGATAGGTACACCTAGAGAAGAGAAGTTACTCCTAAGTTGAAGTGGGAGAGCCCACTAATTCATATGTTCGAAGGGTCATGGTACTTGTTAAGTTTTGGTGTGTGAATCTAGGGGAAACACAACAACAGATGGGTTATACAGTGCGAAGACATACAAGACTGATCTGAGTGGGTCTGGTGACCAAGTGAAGCTACAGATAGACATTATGCATGGGTGTAGGGTGAGACCAAGACTGGCTAGGTTTTGCAACATTTTATGGGACATGTTTCCTGTTTATGGAAACACAAGCTGAATGATTCAGAGAACATATGTCGAAGGAAGATAGCATATTGGGACAACTTCAGACCTCAAGGGTAAGGTAGAGTGCAGTCAAGTTGGTAAAGATTCAATAGGTCGTCTATAGTTAGGCAAGGTCGATTTGGGGGTAGAACTTGAGGCACAATGTTGAGAGTCAGCATGAGCACGAGCTAGAAGGTAGTGTAGTGGTTTCGAATGATGTCAAATCATTGACCACATTGTAGAAGCTCGGAGGGCAGTTATGCTTATGGTCAGGAGTGGCCATTTCGCATCAAGCCATGGGTATGGAGTAAGGCCAGAGGGACAAAAGTCTGAGAGACTACTTTGCGAAGTTTATGTGCAAGGGTGCACTAGATACTGCATAAAGGCTATAGTTGGCATGAGTGTCATGTTCGAGAGAGACACATCATAATTTTGACCCACGACAAGAGTTTTAGGGTTGAGTTTGCCATGGAGTTGGCTTACGACATGTCCATAGGAAATGTCTAAGAGAGACATGCCTTTAAGTGGAAGGATGTTTCATAGGTGCCGTTGGGAATTGTTGGTTTGCGAACCTCACCTCGAGGGGTACACCTTAATTTTGTTCTTGTCAATAGGAGTATGCATTGGATAGTTGGCAAGGAAGCTTCAATCAGAGGATGTGTTTGCTCCGGGGTCAGTGTTGCAACGATTACTTGGTTGACTGGAGGAACATCATGATGGACTCAGAGGAGTTCATGTGTGCAAGGAGTATTCGAGTGCAGAAGTGCTACATCATGGGAGAATTTTGAATAGCGACACTGGCATGGGGTCTTTCATCGAGTCCAAGGGTGGACATGGGAGATCATCACCAAGTGGGTGGTTCTACAGTGGTAGAGGGACTAGTGCATACTTAAGATTCGGAAGAAGCATGGAGTGAGCTTAGGAATCGAGGCAGGAAGATTGGCCAGCGGTTTATCGATGAGGGCATCGACAATTGAAGTGGGGGACTGTGTAACATGCCAGCCTTGAGGGCATGTTACGAGCTAGGTTGGGGATCGGTCAGATGCACATGCAAGGGTGCAGGCTGGTGAGCATTCTGATGCCTAGTTTGTACGGCAATAGCATTTTTGTAAATATCTTCAATATTGCTCAGAAATGAACGGAACTAGGTAGGTTCCATATTTAAGAGTCAATGAATGCAATGGTGTGATTGGATTTTGGAGATTCGAAGGATTAGCGAGCTGAGATCCAAATATGTATCCTAAGCAAAAATCATATATGTCCTAGTAGAAGGCAAAAAGCTCAGAAGACTCTATGTAAGGGGAGCACCTGGTGTCAGCTCTCCACCACCCCTGGCGCAGGTGCGTCAAGTGAGCTACTACTATTTAGGAGGGCTAGTAGGGCGAGCATATGAGGACCATGAGGGGAATCATATATCTCCATGAGTAGGAGTACTTATGGATATCACCCCAGTAGCGCGTTGAAGTGTGCTGCTAGAGGTTTATGGGTATTGTTCTCTTAGCTTGCCAGTTTGCCGCTTGCATGGAACATGTCCCAAACCTCTGAGAGACGTCGTGGCTTGCCATGGCCACGAGTCTTGACACGATATGGCATGGGAAGTCATTCGTGGGACTTGTTAGCATACAAGCATTGAATAGTGCGCAATTCTTGAGAAGGATAAAGGTCCAGTGTGCGCTACTAACCTGGTAGCTAGTTTCGAAGGCCTGCCAACATGTGTGAAGGCATGGTGCCTTAATGATTGTACCATGGATGTATGGGAGTCCTTGGTCTGTGACATGAGCTATTCGGATAGTATTGAATGGGGCATGATGAGAGGCTTTGGCACGTTAGCTTGGTGTTGGCTCTTGGCCACACATGCTACCTTGGCTTCTGAATGTCTTGGAGAGCATCGGTGTTGGGATTTGCCTTGCCATAGTGAGAACCTATGGAAAGTGTGAGTGTCTTGGCTAGATACCCTTGATGCATGGTTGCACTCATAGATGCTTGAGAGACTGACTCAATGGGAGTTGTTTGAGAGACGGAAGTGTGCAGAGGCACACGATCGCGCGAAAAATGTGCCCATTGTTATTCGAATGGTTGGAAGGCTGACCTTGGCTCAGAGGAGTCAAGGTGTCGCAGAGGCATTTCCGCTGTCAAAATGTCAGCTTATGACTCGACGCAGCCCACAAGGTGCCACAACGCCAAGTAGATTAACAGAATTGCGCCAGCCTCTATGTCCTTGGAGGGTCGCAGCGCCCAAAGAACAGTGCTCAGCGCAACCTCGCAAACCCAGATTTTCCAACACTTTCAGATTTCTAAACTCCCCAAAAATCATCCCAAACATAATTTTAATACAATTAGAACATAAAAGTGGTCTCAGTAGCTCACTATAATCAAAACCTAGACCATAAACCTAACAAAATATCATCAAAACTCATCCAATTTCCAAATTTAAAGCAAAATCTAAAACTTAAAAAAAGCTAAAACTCATAACTTTAAAACTTGAATTTACCTCTGATTAAACCATTTACTAGCTGCCTCCTTATGTTGTATGCTTCCAATTTCCCACTAAGCTTCAATCCCTAACAAACTTTGCTCCCAAAACTCAAAGATTCAAGAGTTCCAGTCCAAAGCAATGATAGAGAGAGAGAGAGAGAGAGAGAGAGAGAGAGCTAACGAGAGAGAGAATAGACTGGGTGAAGTGTTTTTGTTTTTTTGGGTTTCCTTATGCTGAAGCAATCTAATGACAAAGTCACTCTTTGGAATGAAAATAGCAAAATGCCCTTACCTATTTCCTTGCTCTCTAATGCCCTCAAGGGAAATTTAGTCTTTTGCCACATTTCCTGCTAAGTCTCAAATTCCATTTAAAATCCCTACTTAATCCCGCTAATCTTCCAAACACTAGTATTTTTTCCCAACTTTAACACATTCTCTAACATCCCCGGTAACTCACCAAATTACTAAAATAGTCGTAGGTTCACCCTGAGCTGAGTAATAATCCCCAATGTGACTTTTCTGCCAAATTTTTCACTAGGATTGTCTGGTGCCACACATCTCTAATATATCCACATAATAATGTGGTCTCACTCACAAAGCACATATAATTTATATCTATACCCTCAACGGGTCCAAATTGCGAGAATGCCATTTTTAACCAAAACGGGCCCACAATCACATTTAATGTGCATAAGCATGCATAAATAGTCATAATGTCATACAACTCATATATGTCACATAATCACACATATATTCAATTAAATTCACATATTAATCCATTTATGCCCTCCCAACATGCAAATCAAGGCACTTAGCCTTATTAGCATATTTGGGACGTTACAACTATCCCCTCCTACTAAAAATTTAGTCCTCAAAATTTACCTGAACAACTCGGTATATTGATCCCGCATGTTTGATTCTAGTTCCCGGGTTTTCTCCTCGACCTTATTGTTCCTCCATAACACTTCAACCAAGGGTATAGTCTTGTTCCTCAAGACTTTATCATTTCCATCTAATATCTATATTGGGCGCTCCTCATAGGACAAGTCTGTCTGTAGCTCCAAATCCTCCTAACTCAATACCGGAGTTACATCTGATACATACTTCAGGAGCTTGGATATATGAAATAGATTGTGAACTCCTGGCAATGCGGGAGGTAATGCCAACCTGTCGGCTACCTCACCAGTCCTCTCCAGGATCTCAAATGGTCCTACAAATCTAGGGCTCAACTTGCCCTTCTTCCCAAACTTTTTCACCCCTTTCAGCAGCAAAAATCTAAGGATGACATAATCTCCCACTTGGAATTCCACGTCTCTATGCTTCGGATCTGAATAACTTTTCTGTCTACACTGTGATGCAAGCATCTGAGCTCTAATCTTTTCCATTATCTCATTTGTCCTCTGAACTGCTTCAGTACCCAAGTATTTCCTTTCACCCATCTCATCCCACTGAATGGGCGACCTACACCTCCTACCATATAACATCTTGTAAGGAGCCACCCCAATGTTCGACTAGTAGATGTTATTGTAGGAAAATTCTAACAATGGAAAATACTTACTCCAAGTCCCTTCAAAGTCTGAAATGCATGCCCGAAGCATGTCTTCCATTATTTGAATCGTCCTCTCCGACTGATCATATGTATGAGGATGGTAAGTTGTACTGAATTTCAACTAGGTTCCCATAGCCTTCTGCAGACTTCCCCAATACTTGGAAGTAAAGATGGGGATCTGATCTGACATGATAGACCTAGGAGCCCCATGGAGACGTACTATTTTTTTGACATAAAGATCAACATGTTGATCCACTGTATAGTTCGTCCTTACTGGCAAGAAGTGGGCTGATTATGTATACCGATCCATAATCACCCATACTGAATCATGTTGATCCACTATCCTGGGTAACTCAACTATGAATTCCATAGTGACGTCCTCCCATTTCCATTCAGAGATACCCGTTGGTTGTAATAACTCTGTCTATCTCTGATGTTCAGCCATGACTTGCTGACATGTCAAGCACTTATCCACATATTCGGTTACATCTTTCTTAATCCCAGGTAACAAATATAAGGTTTTCAAATCCTGGTACATATTTGTGATGCCCGGATGCAATGAATGTAGTGTCGTGTAAGATTCATCAAGATACTCTAGACTGATAGCAAAGTCCATTGTAATACAAATACGCTCCTTGTATCTCACCATACCCATCTCTCAAATAGTATAGTCCTTAGCCACTCTAGCTAGGGCGTCCCCTCTGTGCCTCATCAACTGAGAATCACTCAATTGACACTCCTTTACCCTCTCCAAATGAGTGGATTGCAAGGTGATGTTGGCTAACTGACCCCCCTCCAACTCTATCCCTTGCTTGAGTCATATCTTCTGCCAACTCTTTCGATATTTGCTTCAGACTGAATAATTGTCCTGGACCTCTCTGGCTCAAGGCATCTGCCACCTTGTTGTCTTTCCCTAGGTGTTAAAGAATCTCACAATCATAATCTTTCACCAACTCCAGCCAATGCCTCTGTCTCATGTTTAGTGTCGTCATATCTTCAACACAAAGACCAATGTTGCTAACTAAAAATCATGTGTACTGTATCATTGTTCATATTCTTTCACCTGCCATGATGCATAAGCGATCGCCTTCCCTGCCTGCATGAGGACATAGCCTAATTGCTTCCTTGATATATCACAGTAAATCACAAACTTCTCGTGATCTGATGGAAGACTCAGTACTAGAGTTGTAATCAATCATCGCTTTAACTCATGGAGACTGTTCTCACATCTGTCTGACCATACACACTTTTGATTCTTCCGTGTCAATTCTTTCAATGGTGTAGCAATCCTTCAGAACCCTTCTACAAGGCGTCGGTAGTATCCTGCCAATCCAAGGAAGCTCCTGATCTCTGAGGCACTTCTAGGCCTTGGTCAATATCTCACTGCCTAAATCTAAGTTGGATCAACTTTAATTACATCTTTCATTAAAATGTGACCGAGGAAGGTCACTTGAGGTACCCAGAACTCATACTTCTTGAACTTGGCATACAACTTATGCTCCCTCAAACTTTGAAGTACCAATTAGAGATGTTTCTTGTATTCTTTCTCTGTTTGAGAGTAAACTAGGATATCATCGATGAAGAAAATCACGAACTTGTCGAGGTAGTCCTTGAACACCCTATTCATTAGATACATAAAAGTTTCCAGGGCACTGGTCAGTCCAAACGACATGACTAGAAACTCATAATGTCCATATCTTGTGCGAAAGGTCATCTTCGGAACATTCTCATCTTTGATCATTAGCTGGTGATAACAAGATTGAAGATCAATCTTTAAGAATATTGTCCTACCCTGGAACTGATCAAACAAGTCATCAATCCTTGGCAGCGGGTACTTGTTCTTGATAGTCAGCTTGTTCAATTCCCTGTAATCGATACACATCCTCAATGTCCCATCTTTCTTCTTAACAAACAACACTGGCGCACCCAACGGTGAAAAGCTGGGTCTAATGAATCCCAAATCTAGTAACTCTTGTAGTTGTACCTTAAACTCTTTCAACTCTGCCAGAGCCATTCTATATGGTGCTCTGGATACTGGTTCTATAAAACCCTACTAATGTAGAGCCGTTACCATGTGATTTTTAAAATGTGCCATTAGCTCCCTAATTGAGGTTTTAGAACAAAAAGCGTGTTTAATTAAACTAAAGACTCATTCCAACAAAATGTCAATATAAAAGTTTGGACATTCATTTAAATCATAAAAGTGTTAAATTGGTATCCCAAAATATTATTTAAAACGTATTTACAACTCAAAAATTATTATACAGTCGACCTAGGCGACAAAACCTGATATTTATAATGTGTTCCTTAAAACAACCCAGCCGTGGCAACAAGGTAGGACAAACATGTACGCGACACTCCATGCCCTCCAACTAATGCTTGGTCGGCCTTTCCTTTGCCATTACCTGCACCATAGAGCACCCGTGAGCCAAGGCCCAGCAAGAAAACTCCACAAGCATAGCATATAACAATTTATTTCAGTAAACACATAGCTTGAACAGATATAACAGGCAATTCACAACAGCGGCCTAAGCCGATCCAGGTGCATTACCAGGCACCAAGTTCATGGTCTTAACCGAGCGGGTGAGCACAACACCCTAGATGGCCATGCCATGGCAGCCTGCATTCAGCATGCTTATTTCCGTTTCCAGCCCTTGCCGAACTCGGCCTTTGCCAATCAATCATAAACAAATAAACATGGCATAACAATTATAAACATTCATACATAACACTAAACATAGATAACAGGGCTATGCCCTGCTCTACGGGGATAAAAAAATTTCTTACCTGAGTCCCAAGCTTACCGTATAGTGCGATCCCGAGCACGATCCCTAAACCCGAGCCTTAGCAGTAAAACCTAGTCACAACGTAATAATAATAAACATCCATCAAACCTTAAACTAAAAAAGAACTTTAGAATATTATTTTAGTCTACAGGACCTCAAATTCTGCTAAAGTGGGAGTAGAATTCCTCTCGAGCTCATAAGTTTGAGTTTTCAAGCTTAAAAGTTTGTTTTTGCCATTCCCTTAATTAGAGTCGTGGCCCAGCCCATAGGGCTGCGACACGCTACAAGTCAGAGAGCCCAAGGCTCTCTCTCCTAGGAGAAGGCTCTCTCTCCTAGGAGATGTGGGCCATGGCGGGCCCCAACCTGTGCCGCGACGCCTGGGCAATTTCGAAGAATCGCCAGACCCCTCCCACGCACACAGGTCACAACTTGAGCTCCAAAACCCATAATTCCCTTGCATTTTCTCGAGCCAATTTCACTATAATTCATCCTAACCAACTCCCAAACACAGAAAATCATCTAGAATCCATATGAAGGCAACATAATCAGTACAACTACCCCAAAAGCTACACCATAGTCTCATCAAAATCCAAAGTTAGTCCAACGTTTAAACCTTAAGAAAAACCCCTAAATTACAGCAGGAAATAAAAAAAAATCATAATAAAACCCTTACCTCAACTGAGAATCTGACCCTGAGCTGAATCCCGAACACTTCAAGCTTCAAGTTCCTCAATTCCTAAGCTGATTCCTCAAGAGTTTCTCTAAGCCTCCAAGCACACCAAGGGAGAGGGAGTGAGCCTAGTAGAGAGAGAGAGAGAAAGTGGGAGTGTTCCTCTTCTTTCCTAAGTGTTCTGCTAATATTAAGTCCAACCAAGTCTATCCTTTGGCTTTGAGAATGACCAAAATGCCCCTACGCTTTTCCTTAGCCCTTTAACACCTCTAAGGGCAAACCCATCATTTTCCCAATTCCCGCTAATTACTTGAGTATTCCTATAAATTCCCAATTAATCCTGACAGACCCAAATAACTGCTAAATAACTAACCGTTACTCAATCAGCCCCGAATACACACTACATTCGCCAAAATACCACTAGGCTCACCTCGAGCTGGGTATTTGATCCCATTGTGACTATTTTGCTAATCCGCTCTCTAGGACTGCCTCGGACCACACATCTCAAAAATATCTCCACAATACTGTGGTCTTAAGCATAACACAAACATAATTACATTTATGCCCTCAATGGGCCAAAATTACAAACATGCCCTTATTAACAAGAACGGGCCCACATGCATATTTAATTCACCTAAACATGCATATATATTCACAATATAATATAACTCAACTAATTAAGTACTGATACACATTATTCACCCAAAAATGGCTCCTGATGACGTGGCAAGAATTTCTTACACGTGGTTGGCACGTGGCAGTTCTGAAGTGACGGGACATTGTTCGCCTATCGAACAGATGATTATTGCTTCATCAGATCTTGTGTTTAGATGCGACCAGTCTGGTCACATGCTTCTATTTACGTCCTTTAAGATGCACCATCTTGTAATAACTACATTCAATATATTTTCTTTTTTGCCTTGATACGCTGATATTAAGGGTAATTAAGGCCCATTGGCCCATGTAACCTCCTTGAGCCTATAAATAAGAATGAGAAGGCTCAAGGAAGGGACTTTTGACTCTTAGACTTTTAATCTTTGTATTCAGAGAGAAAAGTATAGTGTAATTATCAACGGAAGGTTGTACAACTCCTAAGGCTTGTGAAACTCGAGAACCCTAGTTCTTTGATCACAGTATTAGGATCCAATATCAATAAGAACACTAAGTGGATGTAGGTTATTACCATACAATTGGGGCCGAACAACTATAAATCACTTGTGTCACTTTCTTCCCATTGGATTCTCGTCTTGATTTCTTTTTTGTTCTTTGTCGTTATTTTGACTCCGTGTCGTTGGCCAAATTAAGGGTCAACATTTTGGTGCTTTTATTGAGATATTAATCAAAAAGTTTTAGGAAGATCAAATGGCGAAGACATCCAAGACAGCTGGACAGGCTGCTGGCGCTGCGCCATCTCAACCTCCTCCTCCAAATGTGGCTGAAAATGAACCACACTTGGATTTTGAAGAGGAGGAAATGGATTCCGAGACGCTGAGGGAAACATTGGGGGTGTTGCAGGATGAGTTGGCCAATCTAAGGGCCAATCAGGAGAATGGAGAAGAGACCTTGGTGCTGCAGCAGAGGTAGATTGAGTGTCAGCGACAGAGGCTGAATGAGTGGCAGGCAGAAATGGACCGTCGACAGAGAGATGCCACGACCGCTCTTGAAGCAGCCATTCAGTTGGCCTGAGGACAAGGTGCGCCAGCCCCTCAACTGGATCAGCCACCAAGTGCACCACCGCAACAGGGTCATAATCCGAGTCCTCTGCTCCAACCAGCAAGCCCTCAAAGCCCGGAGCAGCTGCCTGTTGCTCAGGATGATGTCCTAATTCGGGATCCTGAGCAACAGCCACCCTCTCAAGCTGGTCGCGAAAATCCCCAGTGCCAAAGGAAAAATATGGCAGGCCAGCCTCCCCGCAGCCCTAGACGCCCAGGGGCTGATGAGCCAAATCCACCGAGCAGGGGGCAGCGTCCTTCTGCCAACAGAAGGCATAACGAGTCAGGCTCTGCGGTCAGGGGCCCCCCATGGCATAATAATGAACGGGGACCTACCGACCAGCGCAGGCCTCCCCCTGACGCTTGGGAGATACCAGCCAGAGGAGGAAATAGCGTGACTAGTCGGTCTTGCCATAGTCGGCCGCAGTTTAGGGATGGCCATGACTACAATGAGGCCGATTCTGGAAGAGGGAATGCTGGTTGAAGATATGAGGAAAGCAGTCGAGATTGAAACCCCCCACCAAGAGCAAATAGGCCTGCGAGCCATAACGCTGGGGGGCAGCCCCAACAACATAACGTCTTCGATCGGCTGGGCGCTAGCGAACAAAGGCACAGAGATGATGACTTGAGGGACGTACTCAACGATAGACACGAGAGGAACGATGAGTATGCTTCTCCGACACCAGTGGCCCCAGCGATCCCAGACGTGGTTCAGGCTCAAATTGATGCTCTGAAGCAGGCAGTACAGTAATTGGTCGAGAGCCGGACATCCCACATCGAGTACGACCGGAGGAGGGGCACTCCGTTTGTGTAGATAATTGTTGTGGCAGAAACCCCTAGCAAGTTCATAATGCCAGTACTGCCAAAATTTGATTGGTACGGGGACACAATATCTCATGTGAACAAGTTTGAGATACAAATGGATATTCAGAAGGTGTCGGATGATGCCCGCTGCAGGATCTTCCCCGCCACCCTATTTGACACCGCCTAGGAGTGGTTCTTTAAGTTCCCTCCTGCTAGTATAGTATCCTGGGAAATGTTCGTGAAGGAATTTTACGAACAATTCTACGCGGGTCGCGTACACCCGAGAGAGGCCAACCAGCTGATCGAGATACACCAAAAGAGTGAGAGCCCTTAAAGGAATACGTCCAGCATTTCATGCGAGCAGCGGCTAGAGCCAAAATAGTGGGCGACGAGGGAAAGATGATGGCCCTAACTCCTGGGGTTAGACGCCATTCTCCCCTCTAGAATAGCCTAAGAAAGAATGGGGTAAGGAGTACCCAGGAGTTCCTGGATCGAGCTGATCGGTACATCAAGCTCGAAGATGCGATCACCAACGAGGGGAAGTCACCTATGAAAGACAAGGGGCCAAAGGAAGATCCCACGAAAGCTGCAAACGAGTTGGATAAACCCAATGCCAACGGCAAAGGTCTCGGGAACGAAAATGGCAAAAATGGTGGAAAAGGGGCAGGCAATGAGATATCAACATCTGAAAATAAATGCCCCAAAGGAAATAGATATGAGTCGAGATTCACAAACTATACCACCCTTGTCGAGAGTAGAGCAGAGGCCTACCAGGCGACCAACTCTAATGTCCAATATAAGCGACCCGTACCTATAAGGAAGGGTATCTCCAAGAGAGATACAACAAAATTCTGTTGTTTTCACAATGACTACAGACATGACACTACTGAGTGTAACCAGTTGAAGGATGAGATTGAGTTTTTGATCAGGCAGGGACACCTAAGGAGATACGTACGAGCTGCAGGAGGATCTTGGGGAGAGGCTCAAGGTGGCAACGAGTCGGTGCCTGCATGCCAACGCTCGCCACCTATACAACCAACTCATGTGGTAGGTACGTTACTCACCATCTGTGGCGACCCACATATTGCAGGGGATAGTGGGAAAGCAAGGGAGCGATACACTAAGACCTTACCCCACGACAAGGATATCGAGATGATGAGTGTGGAGGATCGAGCACCAAAGAAAGCTCGAACAGAGGAGGAGTTGATAACCTTCTCTGATGACGATGCTCAGCTCTTCCGATTGCCACACTCCGATCCGCTGGTCGTTAACGTCCAAATCGCCAACATGATGGTTAGGAGGGTGTTGGTGGACACAGGAAGCTTAGTCAACATCTTGTATAAGTCTTAACTTGAAAGGATGAAGTTGTCCGTCAAGGACCTGGAACCGAGCAACCAAACCATATATGGTTTTTCTGGCAAAGGGCTTGCCTCGACAGGGTCGATTAAGCTCCCAGTTACAGGAGGAACTGCACCTGCAAATAGAACATTACTCACTACTTTCATAGTAGTTGATTGTCCTTCAGCATATAATGCTGTAATTGGGAGGCCAATTTTGGTCGAGCTGTGAGCCGTTACCTCGATTTGGCAACTTGCCATGAAATTCCCAACTGACGCACAGGTAGGATGCTTGTTGAGAAGCCAACGAGAAGTGAGGGAGTGCTATGGCGCCTCGATATCTAAGGCAAAGAAAGGTGGTTCGAGGGAAGCTACCAGGAAGGAGTTGCAAACGTCCAGTGATGTACAAGCCCAATCAAGTGAATGTGTCACCAAATAGGGTGTTGCCCAAAGTGAGGACAAGGATTTGGATCCTCGCTTTGGGGATTTTGATGAAGAGATAGGACCCATCGAGGACCTTGAAGAGGTCCAACTTGATGAAGCAGATCCAACCAGGGTTGTGAAAGTCAGTAAAAACTTAGAGACAACAACGAAACAAGAACTGGTGGAATTTTTAAAGAAAAACCAGAAAGTCTTCGCCTGGTCGCATAAAAACATGGTTGGAATAGACCCTGCGGTCATGAGCCATGTCCTGAACGTAGACAAGAGCTTTCCACCAGTACAACAGAAAAGGAGGTGGCTTGATAAAGACAGTTCAAAAGCACTGAAGGAAGAAGTCGAGAAGCTAAAGGAGAACAAATTCATCAGGGTAGCGTTTTATCCTTCATGGGTCTCTAATCCCGTACTGGTTCCCAAGCCGAATGGCAAGTGGAGATCATCCATGGATTTCACAGACCTTAATAAAGCATGCCCTAAAGATTGTTTCCCACTCCCTAGAATCGACCAACTAGTTGATGCCACTGCAGAGCAGGAGATCCTCTCATTCATGGATGCCTACTCTGGACACAATCAGATTAATATGTATCCACCTGACGAGGATCACACTAGCTTTTGGACTGATACCGGTCTTTACTGTTATAAAGTAATGCCCTTCGGTTGGAAAAACGCTGGTGCGACTTACTAGCGACAGGTCAATCACATGTTCAAGGAGCTGATTGGTACAAACATGGAAGTATATGTTGATGACATGCTGGTTAAGTCAAAAAGGGCAGAAGGACATATAGGGGGCATGCAAGAGTGCTTCAACATCTTGAATAAATATCAGATGAAGCTGAATCTCCTCAAGTGTTCCTTCGGAGTTGGATCAGGGAAATTATTGGGATTTATAGTAAACTCGCGAGGAATTGAGGCCAATCTCGAGAAAATCAAAGCCCTGGTCGATATGAAATCGCCAACAAAAGTCAAGGATGTTCAAAGCTTGACGGGAAGAATTGATTCTCTCAGTAGATTTATTTCCAAATCAACGGACAAATGCATCCCATTTTTTAATCTACTCAGAGGCAACAAGAAGTTCGAATGGACGAAGGAGTGCGAGCAGGCTTTTCAAGCTTTAAAGACTCACATGTCGCACCCACCGATTCTATCAAAGCCGGTTGATAAAGAAACCTTGTTCATCTACTTGGCGATCACATAATATATTGCTAATGCTGTTCTAGTAAGAAAAGAAGAGGGCGTGCAGAAGGCCATCTATTATCTAAGTAAAAGGCTAATAGGAGTGGAACTGCGATATCATCCTATTAAAAAATTAGCCTATTGCCTGAACTTAGCATCCAGAAAGTTGCAGCCGTACTTCCAAGTTCACCCAATCACAGTTTTGACCGACCAACCTTTACGACAAGTTCTGCAGAAGCCAGAAGCCGCTGGCCGATTATTAAAATGGGCGGTCAAACTTGGGCAGTTTGATATCTCTTACTTCCCACGAGCAGCGATAAGAGAACAAGCTCTGGTCGATTTCATCGCAGAACTCACTGGGCTTCCAGAAAGCGATCAGCCAGAAGGGCCTGAAGAGCCTGAACCTCAAAGCCAGACTCCCTCATGGAAGTTGTTCATGGATGGCTCTTCTAATGAGCATCACGCTAGAGCCGGAGTGATTTTGATAACACCTGAAGGGCATCGATTTCACTGGGTGATTAGATTCAACTTCACGGCGTCCAGCAACGAAGCCGATTATGATGCGATGCTCGTAGGATTACGGTTGGCCAGAGACATGCGCATAAAGTCACTTGAAATCTACAGTGACTCTTAGTTGGTGGTTAATCAGATCATTGGAGAATATCAAGCTCGAGGTCTGAAGATGGTCGCTTACTTTAATAAAGCAATGGATTTATTGGCACAGTTTGATAAGTACACTCTCCAGTAAGTGCCTCACAACCAGAATTCAAATGCTGATGCTTTGGCCAAACTAACGAGTGTGAAAGATGCCGACACCCTGAATATAGTACCTGTTGAACGGTTGTCCGCACCAAACATCCAACCAGAAGAAACCTCTTTGGTGATTCAGGTGGCAGATACATGGATGGCACCTTACATAGAGTACTTGATGTAGGGTGTGTTACTGACGGACAGAAACAAAGCCAGGACCATTCAGCGGTAGGCTGCTAGGTATATCCTGGTCGACAGAATCTTGTACCGAAGGGGATACTCAATGCCACTCCTCAGGTGTATTTCAAAAGAAAAAGTCAAAGAATTGATGAGAGAGGTCCATGAAGGCTTTTGTGGGGACCATGCTGGGGGGCAGAGTTTATCAAAAAAGATCCTAAGACAAGGATACTTCTGGCCGAAAATGAATGAAGACTCGATGGAATTTGTGCGAAGATGCGACTAGTGTCAGAGATTCTCCAAAATTTCGCGAGCAGCCCCTAATGAACTAAAACAGATGCAAAGTTTGTGGCCATTCGCAGTCTGGGGTATAGACCTAATCGGATCTTTTCCCACAGGGAAGGGCAGCATCAAGTACGCCGTAGTGGCCGTTGATTACTTGCAACCATAACGACCAAGAAAGTGCTGGATCTCGTGGTCAAGAACATCGTGTGTCACTATGGATTGCCAAGAAAAATTGTCTCAGACAATTGCACACAGTTTGATAGTGCTCTGTTCATGAAATTTTGCGAGTAGCATGGAATTATCAAGAGCTTTTCTTCAGTGGCTCACCCTCAGGAAAACGGACAGGTTGAGGCAGTCAATAAAACGCTAAAGGATACTCTGAAGAAAAGGCTTGATGAAGCGAAGGGGGCATGGCCAGAGCAATTGCCTGAAGTCCTCTTGTCGTACAGAACGTCCCATCGCACAGCAATAGGCCATACTCCATTTTCCTTGGCTTATGGATATAAGGCTATGTTGCCTGTCGAGTTAGATCCGCCATCACATCGTTGAATGACGTACGATCAAGGCTCTAATAGCCAATTGTTGATGGAATCGTTGGATTTGGTCGATGAAAAATGTGAGCAAGCCTAACTCCGAGTAGCAGCTTACCAGCAAAAGCTTGCCCAATATTTCAATTCTAAAGTACGTGAAAGGAAATTCAATGTAGGAAATCTAGTACTTAGAAGGGTTTTTCTCAACACCCGCGATCAGGCTGCTGGAGTACTTGGACCCAACTGGGAAGGACCGTACCAAATCGAAGAAGCCCTCCTTCCAGGCACTTACAAACTTGCTCGCTTAATGGAGATCTCATTCCTCGTTATTGGAATGGAGAACACCTGTGCAAGTACTATCAATAAACAATTCTTCTTAAAGAATTGACTTGTATTAATTCTACTTTTTACAAGTTATGAAAAAGGGTTGGTCATTTTATGTGACTGATCACTTATAAGTGTAAGATCATTTTATTGATCACTCGTACAGACACGATTTGTCCATCTATTACGAGAAATAAATAAGGAGTGTGCGCAGCCAGTCAATCTTGCCAAACTATTGTATTTATTACAAGTATTTGCTCATTACGTGTGTTATTTTTCCATATTATCATTTTAAAAATGTTTGCTCTAAACAGAAATGTTCGAACAGGTCCTAGCAAAGGCAAATGACCGAGGACCTAATGTTCCTCAATCACTTGGGGGAATATAAGGTATCTAGTAAGCAAAGCATATCAAAAGATATGTAAACACACGATCAAAATAAGTGAAAGCATGCTAGGGTACTTAGAGTATTTTTCAAAATTTTGTTATTTTGTTAAATCAAACCAAAGTACTATGCTAAGTTCAGTCAAGCGAACATGTGTTATAATAAAATGGAAGTATTATAATATCAAAAAAGGAATCCCTTTACACCGTGAGCAATTACTGCTCGGATGTAATTGTTTGTTAAAAGGAAAAAAAAGCTGCCAATGCAGCAATAAAAATAGAAATTGTCTTTTCATCACGACCCGTAGGTCGTGTATCTAAAAGATAAAGAAAGAAAAATAAAAATACTACGAGGCAGGAGGGTCTAGAGGAGTGTCTTGGTCGACAGTGGTTCCAGCTTCATTTTCCGTGCTGTCAATCCCCGTTGCTAAGGAGATTTCTAGGGAGGCAGGAATGTTGTCTCTTTCTTCTTCCTCCAGGAGAATAGTGAACCGGGCTATTTGAGTTCGCCTCAGATGCTCAGAAAGATAATTGAAGTTGGCCCCACGATTATGCTTCCAGAACTCATATAAGCAAAGGTGGGTGGCTTCCCTATACTTCTCCAAGTTGTTGGCATTAGTCTCCTCAAGCTCCTTGACACGCCCTTCCAGTTCCTCGGTCTTCTTTCTACTCATGATCAAATCAAGCTAAAGTTGTTTGGCCTCTTGGCAGTTAAGTCTAGCACACTCCCTAAACTTCTCTTTTTCTTCATTGGCTTTGGCCAGGGCAGTCTGAAACTGCTGAAGCTCTTCGGCCAGCTTAGAGTTTTGCTCGAGCAGTTCAGTGTTTTTTCCGAGCAGTTCAGTGTTTTTCTCGAGCAATTAAGCATTTTTCCCCTCGAGCGCCTTCATATCCTCAGCGTGCTTGGAATCAGAGTCTTTGGTCTAGGTGACCAAAGCCCCCGTGCGATGCCAACCAACAGTTATAGTCAGCAATCCCTGCGATCAGATAAAGAGATAAGAAGATGGCAGAAAATGACGGTAAAAAAACTCAATGATAGGAAGCAACTTACACTGGCTCTCTCATTCTGCCCTCGGTTTATTATCTGATCGACCTCCATGGATTTGGTGCTGAAAATGGCCTCTCGGCTGCGTTTGTGTTTTGAGAGTTTGTATATTCTCTCTCTGGCCGAGTCAGCCATGGTACTGGTCAGGGTGTCTTTAGGTTGATTGTGAGGTGTCTGGTTGGTTGGCACTGGTGGGGTAGAACTCTGGTCGGCTGGTGCAGGGGGAGACTCCTGGTCGAGTGGTGCTGGAGGGGGCGTTGTTTCTTTTGAGGGATCCTCATTCCGGGCCTTCTTTATTGAAGGGGCCTTGCTGCTTTCTCTGTGGTGTCGCTTGCTCTCTTTCTTCCTGATCGAGGGAGCAGCAGGTGCGGTGTAGTGATCGATCATATCTCCAGACGACATCTATGCAAGTAAGGAAGCATTGTGAGCAGTTAGACGACATGTATAGATGGAGTTAAAAATGAAAGCAAGGAAATTATAAGTAAAGTACCCTTGCTATAACTATTGGTCGCTACATTACTTACTGAACTACTGCTACACTCACTCAATGCCTGGAAGAAATCTGAATTTAAATTTGGAGTTTACATAAAGTTGTCGTCCCCGTCAAATACAAGACAGGGAATGAGAAAATTGCCTAAAAGTGAGAAGACAGTAGCATTCTCGTCTGAAAACTCTCTGACGGGTGCAGGGGGTTCGGATACTTTATTTTTTCCCTTTCCCATAGGGGCAGGGGGAGCATCTACTCACGGGGTGCTGGAGGGTTCCCTGATTATCACTCCTGTTGTCCTCCTCCTTGGGGGTTGCGGCACGCCTGGGTGCTGCTCGGGAACTCCTTTACAAGTGGCACTCCCCGCCGTTGACTCCCTCACGTCCTGGTGAGGTGCCAGAAGCCTGACCAACCTTAAGTTGGCTTCAATGACCAGCTGTTTGACATTTTTTTTCTACGTCAGTCATGCTGGCCAATAATGCTGCTCGAATCTCCATTTCTGGAGTAGGAGCTGGTCGTAGCCATGGACCTGAAGAGTGCTAATTTTTTAAGAAGGATGTAGATAAAATAAAAGGAAACAAACGACCAGAGAATAAAGAAGTTACCTCCTTGGGTGAAGGCTAGGTTGTTGGCGACCAGGTCAGTAGTTAAAAAGTACTCTTGGAAGTACTTTCCTACATTGGACTTGTAGGTAGTCTCACTTAGGAAGGTGCGGGTCGATTCCTGGTGGTAGAAAAGAAAAAACCTTGTGTTTTCCTGGTTGCGGTTAGATTTAAGATCAAACAAGTAGCTGACCTCATGCGGTGTGGGGACAAGCCACTTTTTATGGCTGTAAAGGATATAGAGTGCGAAAAGCATCCTATACCCGTTTTGGGTTATTTTGAAAGGAGCAACCCCGAAGTAATTGGCCACTCCCTGGAAGAAAGGATGGAGAGGCAGGATTGCTCCTGCCTCAATGTGATATCTCGACCAGGTGCTGAAAGCGCCGCCATGTAGGTTTGCCCGCTGGTCGATGGAAGCACTACTACAATTTGGACATCAGCCATCGAACATGAGAGGTCCATTCTCCTTAAACCGACTTAACACATGTTCATAAGTCAGTTTACATAGAACCGACCTATCATGTATGTCCAAGATAAGCATTGGAGGTCGGCTGCATGAGAACCGACCTACTATGTGGACATGATAGGTCAGTTCTGTGTGAACCGACCTCCCATGCTTGTAGAAGACATAATAGGTCGGTTCATGCAAAACTGATCTGCCATGTTGTAATGGTAGGTCAGTTCTGTGTGGACCGACCTACCATGTCCTACCTTGCTGACATGGTAGGTCGCTACTATGTGAACTGACTTATCATGTCTCATTATAAGAATTTTAAAATATATTAATTTATTTAAACTATAAATATATATATATGTAAGCTATTAGTGTATGAAATGATTGTAATAAATTTATATTTATTAATATTACTTTATAATGTTTTGAAGTATAAATAAATAAATGAATTAAATTAAATTAATATATTTAAAAATTTTAATAATGTAAAAATAAATTAGAGTATCTTTAACAATATATTTGTGTAGTGACACAGAATAGAACTAACATGTCTTTTAAAAAATTATTTAAGACACTACTCTTTTATCAAATATTTATTTATTTATTTTAAATTGTAAATATTATTAAATTAAAATATTTTTTATTTATAAAATATAATTATAATGTAATATTAACAAATATAAATTTTACATTATTTGAATTTTATACATATATATAATTATTTCAGTATGAAATAAGTATAAAACAATATACTTATTAATATTACATATACTAAATTTTTTGAAATATAAATAAATTAATAAATTATTTGTAATTAAAACAAATTAATTTAATTCTTTATAAATAAGAAAATATTTTAATTTAATATTATTTATAATTTAAAATACAAAAACTTTATAAAATAATTTAGAGTATCTCTTTAATAATTTTTTAAATGACATGATAGGTCAGTTGTGTGGGAAATGACTTCTCATGTGACATGGTAGGTCGGTTGTGTGGGAAATGACTTCTAATGTGACATTGTAGGTCGGTTGTTTGGGAACAGACCTACCATGTCATTATAAAAATATATTATGAAAGATTTTTTTTTAGATTATTAGAATTTTAACATATATTAATTTATTTAAACAATACATATACATAATTTAAAAATATATACTTATTAATATTATATATATTATAATTTTTGAAATATAAATAAGTAAATAAATTATTAATAATTATAAATTTTAATTTAATTTTTATAAATAAGAAAATATTTTTATTTAATAGTATTTGTATTTTAAAATAAAAAACTTATAAAACAATTTAGAGTATCATTTTAATAATTTTTTTAAATAATATGGTAGGTCGGTTGTGAGGGAGATGACTTCTCATGTGACATGGTAGGTGAGTTGTGTAGAACCGACCTACCATGCCATTATAAAAATACATTATTAAAGATACTCTAATCTCTTTTATATTATTGAAATTATAAAATATATTAATTTATTTAAACAGTACATATATATAATTTATTTGGGTATGAAATAAGTATAAAAAAATATACTTACTAATATTACATATATTATAATTTTTTAAATATAAATAAATTAATAAATTATTTGTAATTAAAAAGAATTATTTAATTTTTATAAAGAAGAAAATATTTTAATTTAATAATATTTATAATTTAAAATAAATAAATTTATAAAATAATTTTCAGTATCTCTTTAATAATTTTTTAAATGACATGATAGGTCGGTTGTGAGGGAAATGACTTCTCATGTGACATGGTAGGTCGGTTGTGTGGGAATCTCACACAACCTACCATGTAATTATAAATATATATTATTAAAGATGCTCTAATTTTTTTTAGATTATTGGAATTTTAAAATATATTAATTTATTTAAACTATACATATATATAATATATTTGGGCATGACACTACAAAAAAGTTGTCTTTTAGCGACATCAGTTTTAGCGAGTACATCGAAAAATCGTCGCTAATTCCATTTTTTATATACGCGCCAACTATGCCCCCTTGGAATCAATTTTTTTTTTCCATTTTTTATATACAAACCCCTAAAATAAAACCCTCACCGCCTCTCGCGCTATCAATTTTCTCCTTCAGCGTCGCGCCTCTCTGTCTTTCCCTCTCAGGTTTTTCCCCCTCGACTCCTCTCTCTCTCTAACTCCCTTAATGCAAGCTTCCACTCAACCTCTCCCTTAGATCTCACTCTCTCCTCCAGGTAAGTAAGAGATACTATCTTTTTTTTTTCTTTCTTATTTTTTTTAAACCCATGGTGTTTACCCAAAAAACGGTTGTTGATGATGTGGCAGGGATTTCTCCCACGTGGTTGACACGTGGCGGAATTGTTGTTCGACTATCAACCAGAAGCACATCGCTTCGTCAGACTTAATTATTAGGTACGACCAGTCTGGTCGTATAGTTTGTTTTATGTACTTGTAAAGTTGTAATCTTATAATAATTGCATTGAATATTTCCTCATTATTACCTTGATATGCGGTTATTAAGGAAAGATATGGCCCGTTGGCCCATGTAACCCTCCTTGAGCCTATAAATATACATGAAATAGCTCAAGGAAGGGACTTTTTTATCCCAAAATTTCTTTGCTAAGATAGAGAGAGAAAAAGAACTATAGTGCAATTATCCATCGTTTCATTGTATTTCTTCCAAGGTTTGTGAAACTCAAGAACCCTAGTTCTTTGATCACGGCTTTGAGATTCAATATTAATAATAGCACTAAGTGGACGTAGGTCATTACCATTTTTTGGGGCCGAACCACTATAAATCCTTAGTGTTTTCTTCTTTTCCATTGGATTAAATTTTTAATTTTCGTTTGATCTTTTGTCATACATTTGACTCTGTGTTTTTGGCCAGATCAAGGATCAACATTGTAGTGGTCAACTACTGAAATATGTTTGTATATTGGACTGATCAGTTGTGTTGTTCTCCCCAGTGGTACTTTCCACCGCCATATCTTGGTCACACGGTATCAGGCCCACCATCTGAAGGTAGTCTACAGTGACCAATTTTTTCACATCTTTCTCCCCAGGACTCATGCTAGCCAATGTCTCTGCTCGTTTGAACATCCCTTCAGTAGGCAAGGGTCGCTGGAATGGACCCGCATGTGTAAAGGCCAAGTTGTTGGCCTTGATGTTCGATGTAAGGAAATATTCTTTGTAATACTTCCCGGGGTTTGACTTGTGAGAGATACCACTAAGGTATGTAGTCCCCCTTTGCCTGTGGTAGAGGTGAAAGAAGCCCGTGTTTTTGTGGGTGGGATTGGTCCTGAAGTCAAATAAGTAGTGCACCTCGTGAGGGGTGGGCTCGTCCCAACCATCCAGGAAGTAGAGAATATATAGTGCAGATAATGCCTGGATACCATTCGGTGCGATCTGGAATGGGGAGACATTGAAATAATCTGCTATAGATCCGAATTAGGGATGTAATGGGAGTGTCGCTCCTGCGTGGACATGATGCCTGGACCAAGCACAGTATGCTCCACCAGGCCTATTGGCTCTCTGATGAGAGCCTGGGCATATCACGTTCGCCCCACTCAAACCCAAAGCCTCTATGTGTTTGTGGAACGACGCGGGATTAAGCTTTGAAGCTTGGGCAGTGAACCAGGAAGGTTCTTCTTCTCTCCCCTTCCGTGGCTTTTGAGTGGCCAAGTTCTGAATCATGGTGGCAAACTTCTAAGAGGGTTCTCCTGAAGGAGTTGCAGCGCGGGCGTGACTGCGCTCCACCACCTTCTGCATCGCTCTGCGGGCAACTTGTGGATCTTGGTCCTGGGGAAGTCTGTTTGATTTCTTCACCCTCATCGTCGACTGGGAAGATTGTTGAAGAAACTGTTCATCATGAAGAAGGTACAAGGCTGAGCGGGGAAGGATCCGCTTAAAGCGACAAAGGCAATCCTCGGGAGTGCAACTGGTGGAAGAGTGTGATGAGGAATCGCTGTTTTGAGGAGTCTCGATTGACTGCGGGATGGATGTATCGGAGTCCATATGGTTGTCACCTCCCCTATAATCAGAGCGATTCATCTACAAAAATAAATAAAAAATAGGGAGGTGAGTAACCATACAGAGAAAATTCAACAAGAACAAAATTTATTTTTATACTTAGAAAAATTTATCTAAGTGGTAAAAATATAGCATGCATGGAAAAAAGATTTTTAGTACTTAAAGGTACCTAAAAATATTTGAAATTTCCTAAGTGGTTAAAATTGCCTAATGCCAATGAAGGCTTGTGCATCCTACGAGACACGTACAGGGAGGCCCGAGGAGAGGTGTGCCCCAGCCGCATGCATCCAAGTGTGAACTTGGACTGAGGGCATGTCCTAGGAGACACTTGGCCAGTGTATGCAAGCGGTCATTAGGCATCCGGTCGTATGCCATGTGACCGAGGAGAGGCCAAGGGGTGCCTAACGTAGAGTGGTGCGCCTAAGTGCCTATAACATGTGGGTCCGAGTGGAGGAACGTCCGAGGAGAAGCGTGCCCAACGGTCCGAGCAGAGTGGCGTCCGAGCGGCTTGCGTTTCCTTGCACCTACGAGGAGCCCAGCACCAAGCAGCCCTAGGAGGCCCAATCGGACATAGCATGTCCGAGGAGAGAAGGCACCTAGGGCATCCGATGAAGTGTACATGTGGTCTGATCGGACCACATGTTTGCCAAGAAATTTAAGTGGCCGATCGGCCACTTCCTTAACTTATCCATTTTTCCTACCCTAACTCTAACCATAAAACCCAAACCGTAAGAGCAAAGCCCTAGATTCCCTAACATAAACACATTGTTTCATCCAAACATACAAATACAAGATCAAAACATGGAAGTGGAAAAGTTTTTTCATGTTCTTGAAAACCCTATATGCTATCAAAAACCCCAAAACCCATAATCATGATTTATATCAAATTAACCTATTTTTCTTGAAATTCCTATGAAATTAAGGGTAATGTTGGGTTACCCATAGCACAAACATCCTCAAAACCCAACAAACCAACACATTATATAAGCATTCATATGAGATTCATGAACAAATTCAACAAAAAAGCTATCAAAGGGGTTTCGGCCATGGCATGGGTTTTTCATGAAATTTTAAAAAAATATAACAAGCATGGAGAAGAAGACTTACTCAAGGTTGGAGAACCTTTGACTTGCTTGGAAATTGCTTGAAAAAGTGAAGAGCCTCCCTTGAAGTCCTTGAAGATTCGGCCAAAGAGAAGGAGAAGTTTAGGGGTTCGGCAAAGAGAGAAGAAAGAAAAAGGAAGGTTTTTTTTTTTAAATGTGATTTTCCTGTGTGAAGAAAAATTTGTAAGAGTAGGGGATATTTAAAGAAAAAAAGTGGGGCTTATTGGTTATTTTTGGACCCTTGGCATTCCCGGGCTATTTTTTCTCCCCACGATCATGGACAGTTTTTTGCAGTGATCGTGGCCTATAAGTTGTGGTCTGCTGCATGGCGGGAAGATGAACAGTTAAAAAGTTTATTATGTGAAAGTATCATATAATAAACTTGGGGGGAAAATGTTATCCCAAAATTTGAAAATGATGATGTGGCAATAGAATTGACAAGTGGCATGGAATAGATGGAATAGTCGGGTGATCTGACTTAGCAGTAGCCCAGTACATCAGTGAAGAATTTAGACTGCTTCAGGGATGTCATAGCCAAGCCAAGTGCACCCAAGGAAAGTACTTGGGCTAGGGTATGCCCGGTCGGACCTTGGTCCAAGGAAAGCATGTGATCGGACCTTGGTCCTAGGAGGAGCCCCAAGAGGTCCGGTCGGACCTTAGTCCGAGGGGTCCAAGTAATGTGCTCGGACCTTAGTCCAAGGAAAGCCCTAAGAGATGGGCTCGGACCCTAGTCCGAGGAGAAGCCATAGGAGGTCCGGTCGGACCATGATCCGAGGAGAAGCCCCATGAGGTGTGGCTCGGACCTTGATCCGAGGAGAGCCAAGGAAAGTGTGGCTCGGACCTTAGTCCAAGGAGAGCCAAGGAAAGTGTGGCTCGGACCTTAGTCCGAGGAGAGCCAAGGAAAGTGTGGCTCGGACCTTGGTCCGAGGAGAGCCAAAGTGTGGCTCGGACCTTGGTCCGAGGAGCACCCATAAGGGGTGGTCGGACCTTGGTCCGAGGAGAACCAAGGAGGATGTGGTCATATCTTGATCCGAAGAGAGTCTAAGGGGTATGGTCCATATGCAGGTGTCTAGGATGCATATGTCCGACCAGAAGAAGATCTTCATCAACAAAATAGACTAGACTACGTCAAATTCCCATAAATGGCTTCAGCAAGAATCAGTCTGGGCATCGCGGGAATCTCTCATTCCTCACTCAAATTGAGGATTCTGTTGTATTTTTGAATATTTTGTGTAATTTAAATATAATATGAGTAATAGAATATCCCGAAACTAGGGGGATATCAGTTGAGGATCCCAAGCCTATAAATAGAGGGTTGATGGGATCAGAAGGGGACTTTTGGCAATTTGAAATTTGGTCTAAGTTTCTAGAGAAAGTGCATTTTCCTTGAGAGAAACCCTTTTTGTATTCCTGAAAATTTACACTGAAGAAACTCAGTTGACACTGGTTCATCTGATCTTGAGTGTAGATAAAGTAATAAAATCTCTAAGTGGATTAGGCTATTACCGACTGAACGGGGCTGAACCACTATAAAATCTTGTGTGTTATTTACTTTTCTTGATTAAACTGTCTGTGTCGTTTAAATTCTCTTGAAGGTTTGTCGTTATTAACGTTCTCACGTCGTTGGCTAAAAACACAGTCAACATATATGTCTAGTGCTAAAATAATCATAATTTTAAATGTTTTGATTGAAGCTCAATTTTGTGGGGACATTACTTTTACAAATTCTAATTAATTAAACCTGTTTTGAGTAGACAGTCCTTACTAGTTGGTAAGTTTTTTGTCAGATTTTTATAATTTTAAACTTTACTTATACCTGTTTTGTTGAATTGTGGTCTACATATGATGTTCATGGTGACTAGCAAATATGACTAGCATATCTAAGGATTTTATATAAATGATGATGGAACCGTTTGTAAAACAAAAAAGATAAAGTCCACATAGGAACAAACAATAAAGATCTGAATGCGTTTTTCATTTTCAAACAGAAGGAATTTCAAACAGAAGGAAACAGAAGGAATTTCAATATTGTTTCCAAATTTGACTGTTTTTCTCAATATCAGATTCCTCTCTATGAATTTCTTCATACACCTTTTTCAACCATTTTATTAATTTAATTAAAAATTTGTGTTTATTGTGTGTAATTTTTACTTATTTTTGGTCTGATTAATAATACTAAATATGGGACCTATACCATCAACGATCGCGAATCTGACTTCCCTATTTGACTTGTGAGTACTATATTTAATAATCATTTTCATATTTATATGCACGTTTTTAATGCTAACAATCTTTAGTGTGAATTATCTGTACGCAGTTAAGTGAAATATCTAATGTAAGTTCTTCTCTTGCATTTATCAAGGATATGAAGTCTCTAAGTACCTTGTAAGTAACATGGTTTCAACACATTATTACACCCTTTCTAATAAATCATTCAAATTCAAACATATATTTTTTCTTCTGTGCTGTTCTACATTGAGATATGATCTAACAACTATTAAAAAAAACCTGCAGAGTACTTAGGAACAACAATATCACTGGTACAATTCCATCGAATAACGGAGAGCTCCAACAGTTACAAAAACTGTAAGTTAATTAAGAAACTCACTGGTACATTTGGTTAACTCTTTCTGTCTAAAAAAAGCTGTCATTTTTTTGGCAGTAACTTGGTTGGCAACAACTTTATAATGAATGGCTCAAACAACAGGTAATTTTCCTCAATATTTTAGAATAGTTTCCTTCATTTTTGCTCTTATTTGTACTGCACTTAATAAATATGTTTCAAGTGTCTTATTTTTTATCTTATTTGTATGTTAAGTTACTATCTTATTTTTGGAAGACTTATTCCCCATGCTCCATATAAATAAGCAGGCAAACAGGGCATTCAACATATATTCAGACATGTCAATTAATCATACCAACCAACCCTGAGTCGAGCTTGTCACTGACAGCGAGCGTACATGTTCGGTTGATCTCCAGAACCAATAAACCTTGGCTCGCTCTGATACCAAGTTGTAACGCCCTACTTCCTTAGAGCCGTTACTAAGTGAATTTTTTAGACAAAACAGTGTGCAATGGACTCGCTAACCGAGGTTTTGAAACAAAAGTGTGACTAATTAAAAGTTAAGGCTGTAATCTTTGAAAATGCGTCATTTCATTAAAACTTCTATTATTAAACATTTGGGATCCCAAAATAAGGTTTGAAAACTAATTACATCTTGAAATAAGGTTACAGTTGAGAAATCATAAAATCATAGATTATTACAGCCATTTTCGAATAAACCCCCAACCAAAGCAGTCGGGCAGACCAAACATGTACACGTCGCTTCACGCTCTCCGTACTCATGGTTGGTTGACTCAGTCATTGCCCTTACCTGCAACACAGAGCACCCGTGAGCCGAAGCCCAGCAAGAAAACTCATGCAGAACATAACATATGCAATGTATACAGTTTTATCATAACAGATAATCCACAAATAAATAAGTCAACCATTTAGACTAAGCAAACACATGTATCCACCGGGCCCCGCCCTGATTATAGCATAACACATGAATCCACCGGGCCCCGCCCTGATTATAGCATCCCATGTGCTAGGTGTTACTTTCGGCCCACGGCCGCCCCGGCTTACGCCGTACTCGGCCCACGGCCGCCCCGGCTTACGCCGTACTCGGCCCTTGCCGCTCATTTCATCATAATCACACATATAGTACATTCGAAATAATCATTCACACACATCATAATTCATTTAAGGTTTAAACATTTGCACATAATACAATCTGGGGCCAAGCCCTAACCTCGGGTGTTATAGTTTTCTTACCTTTCCAATCAATAGCTTAGATCACCTGACTCCTTGAGCACGATCCCACCCGAGCCTTAGCGCACACCTAGGCACAAACATAGGTCAAAGTCAACACTGAACCCCAAGTCCGAATACCTAGCCTCGGGACCAATCCCGAGCCCCCGGGAAGTCCCAAATCCCCAAAACAAAGTGGCGGAAACAAGCCCCGAACCCTAGGTCAAAATCCATCATCGAAACTCAAAAATTCCCCTCTGTGAACAGTGCAGCGCTACAGCGCTCTAAAGAGGGTGCTGTAGCGCTACAAGCAGAATGCACCCCCCCAGAAACAGGGACTAGCACTACAGCGCCCACTGACTAGCGCTGTAGCGCTAGTTGCAGCCCAGAAATCCCAAAATCGCATTTCTGCGATTTCTTTCACCCAATCTCAAACCAAACTTCCCCAAATCTTTACCAAACTCAAAATCAAGCTTATGAACACTCTCCATTCATCCCAAGCATCCCAAATCCTCAAATCCCAAGATCATTTATCCCAAATCTCAAAATCTACCATGAACAACCCTAAACCAGAAATTCATGCAAACCACAAAGATAAAGTCTTAGAAATCATACCATTGCTGCAAATTTCGACCTTGAATCAACCCTAAGCCTCCTTAGCTTGCTCTCCCTCAAAGCTTGCCCAGAAATCCCTAAAATTCCCATCAACTCAGCTCAAAACACAGCTTAAACCATCAAAACCCTTAAAACCGAAAATCTCTAAAACTTACCTCAAACATTGATGTGTTCTTGCCAAATCTTCAAGTCTAACCCAAGATCCTTGATGCTCAGCCTATCCTTGCTCTCCACTAAGCTTTGCCCCAAGAAAAAATGGAGTGGAATGGTGCAAAAATGCACAAACCAACCCTTTGGAAAACCCACCTGTTTTTCCCTCTTCTCTTTCTTTCCTTTTCCTTCTTTTCTTTCTTTTCTTTCTTTCTCTCCACAGCCAACACTCTCTATAAATCCCACTAAGTGTAAAGCCTCATAAATCAATTTCTAAAAGCCAAATGACCAAAATGCCCTTCCTATTAATTCTCAATCCATTTGTCCAAATAGGGCCGTTTTAGTCATTTTATCCAATTCCCGCTAATCCTCAAGTGTCCCTAATATTTTCCCGTTGCTTTCCAACACTCGATTAACCACCAAATAAATATTCCCCATCATCAAAATAAATCTCAATCTATTCTCTGAATTCCTGCTCCTACCCCCAGGCTCGCCCCAAGCTGGGTATAAATTCCTGTCAACACTTTCCGCTAGCCCGCTCATTGGGATCGCCTCGAGTCACAAGGCACAGATACATCCACATACCACTGTGGCCTCAACAATCAACACATATCAATTACAGTTACGCCCAATCATGGCCAAAATTACAATTATGCCCTTCTAACACGATCCGGGCCTACATGCACACTAACTCACATAGTCATGCATCTCAGATAAACAAATAGTCATATAACATGCTTTAAATCATAACCATGCATTTAAATAATTAAAATCACACATAAATCCCATCATGCCCTCCTGGCACGCTAATCAAGGCCCTTAAGCCTTATTAGCGAATTTGGGTCGTTACAGATAAAGTGTTATGTAAAGTACCCTGAGCTACGATAACATAGTCGGTCTTAACACATCAGAAAGTGTTATCGTATGTTTTGATAACACATTTTTGGTGTTATTAAAAGCATTTTTTCTTGTAGTGATAGTAGTTGATTTTCCTTCAGCATACAATGCTGTAATTGGGAGACCGATTGTGGTCGACCTACGGGCCGTCACTTCAATATGGCACCTTGCCATGAAATTCCTGATAGACGCAGGGGTAGGATGCGTATTGTGAAATCAGCAGGAAGCAAGGGAGTGCTACAACGCCTCGATCACCAAGGCAAAGAAGGGTGTATCGAGAGATGTTCCCGAAAAAGAGTTGCAAGTGGCAATTGATGTCAGGCCCACTCAGGTGATAATGTCACCAAATAGGGCATTGCCCATAGTGAGGATAGAGACTTGGATCCTCGCTTTGGGGATTTTGAGGAAGAAATTGGATCCACCGAGGACCTTGAAGAAGGCCAACTCGATGAAGAAAATCCGACCAGGTTGTGATAGTCGGTAAAAACTTAGAGACAACAACAAAACAATCAGTGGTGGAGTTTTTAAGGAGGAACCCGAAGTCTTTGCCTAGTTGCACAAAGACATGGTCGGAATAGACCCTGCAGTCGTCAGCCATGTCCTGAACATCGATAAGAGTTTTCCACCGGTGCAACAAAAAAGAAGGCTGCTTGACAAAGATAGATCAAATGCCTTAAAAAAAGAAGTCAAAAAGCTGAAGGAGAATGGATTCATCAGGATGGCGTTTTATCCATCGTGGGTCTCTAATCTTGTGCTAGTTCCCAAGCCGAATGGCAAATGGCAAACATGCATGGATTTCACAGACCTCAATAAAGCCTGCCCTAAGGATTGTTTCCCACTCCCAAGAATCGACCAACTAGTCGATGCCACTGCAGGGCATGAGATTCTCTCATTCATGGATGCATAATCCGGGTATAATCAAATTAGTATGCATCCCCCTGATGAGGATCACACTAGATTTTGGACTGATACAGGGCTTTACTGTTACAAAGTAATGCCTTTCAGTTTGAAAAATGCTGGTGTGACTTACCAGCGACTAGTCAACCACATGTTTAAAGAACTGATCGGCACAAACATGGAGGTCTACGTCGACGACATGCTGGTCAAGTCGAAGAAGGCATAAGGGTATATAAAGGATTTGCAGAAGTGCTTCAACATCTTGAACAAATATCAGATGAAGTTGAATCCCTTTAAATGCTCCCTCGGAGTAGGACAAGGGAAGTTCTTGGGATTTATAGTTAACTCGAGGGGAATTGAAACCAATCCCGAGAAAATTAAAACCGTGATCGATATGAAATTGCCAGTGAAGATTAAGGATGTTCAATTTTTCACTGGAAGAATTTTCGCTCTCAGTAGATTCATTTCGAAGTCAACAGATAAGTGCGTTCCATTTTTTAATCTACTTAGAGGCAACAAAAAGTTTGAATGGACGGAGGAGTGCGAGAAGGAATTTCAAGCATTGAAAACTCATATGGCGTAACCACTGATCCTATCAAAACCGGTTGATAAGGAAACTTTGTTCATCTACCAGGCGATCACAGAATATGTTGCTAGTGCCATTTTAGTAAGGGAGGAAGAAGGCGTGCAGAAGGCTATTTATTATATAAGCAAGAGGCTAATTGGAGCAGAGCTGTGGTACCCACCTATTGAAAAGTTAGCCTATTGCTTAATTTTGGCCTCAAGCAAGCTGCGGCCTTACTTTCAAGCTCACCAAATCGCGGTTTTGACCGACCAGCCTCTACAGCAAGTCCTGCAAAAACCAGAGGCTGCGGGTAGATTGTTAAAATGGGCAGTCGAACTTGGGCAGTTCGATATATCTTACTTGCCGCGAGCAGCGATAAAAAGGCAAGCCCTGGCGGACTTCATTGTAGACTTCACTGAACTTACAGATAGCGAGCAGACTGAAGAGCGTAATGAGCCTGAGTCTCAAGACCAAGCTCCCTCGTGGAAATTATTTACAGATGGTTCTTCTAACGAGTGCCACGCCAGAGCAGGAGTGATATTGATAACGCTAGAAGGGCACCGATTTCACTGCGCAATTAGGTTTGACTCCACTGCTTCTAACAATGAAGCCGAGTATGAAGCATTACTTGCTAGGTTGCAGTTAGCCAGGGACATGAATATAAAGGTGCTCGACATCTACAGTGATTCTCAGCTGGTGGTGAATCAAGTCATGGGAGAATACCAGGCAAGAGGTTTAAAGATGGTTGCCTATTTAAACAAAACAAAAGATCTATTGGCTCAGTTCGACAAATACACCCTCCAGCAAGTACCTCATGACCAGAATTCCAATGTTGATGCTTTGGCCAAGTTAGCAAGTGCGACGGATGCTGATACTCTGAATATAGTACAGGTTGAGCGGCTGCCTATACCAAGCTTCCGAGTAGAGAAGACCACTTTGGTGATCCAGATGGCGGATACATGGATGGCACCATATATAGAGTATCTGACGCAAGGCGTGTTACCAACGGACAGAAACAAAGCTAGGACCCTTTAGCGACAAGCTTCTAGGTATATCCTGGTCGACGGAATCTTGTACCAAAGGGGATAATCAATGCCACTCCTCAGATGTATTTCAAAAGAGAAGGCCAAATAATTGACGAAAGAGGTACACGAAGGTTTCTGTGGAGACCATACTGGGGGGCAAAGCTTGTCAAAAAAGATCCTGAGGCAAGGATACTTCTGGCCCACGATGAATGAAGACTCGATGGAGTTTGTACGGAGGTGCGACAAGTGCCAGAGTTTCTCCAAAATCCCACGAGCAGCCCCTAATGAGCTTACACAGATGCAAAGTCTGTGGCTGTTTGCAATTTGGGGCATAGATTTAATAAGATCTTTGCCCACAGGAGAGGGCGGCATCAAGTATGTTGTGGTTGCCGTCGAAAACTTCACAAAATGGGCCGAAGCCGAGCCCCTCGCAACCATAATGATCAAGAAGGTGTTGGATTTTGGTGATAAAATACATCGTATGTCGCTATGGATTTCCAAGGAAAATCTTCTCGGATAACGGCACCCAGTTTGATAGTGATTTGTTCATGGAATTTTGCGAACGGCATGGTATTATCAAGAGCTTTTCTTCAGTCGCTCATCCCCAAGAAAATGGACAAATCAAAGTAGTCAACAAAACGCTAAAGGATACTCTGAAGAAAATACTGGAAGAAGCTAAGGGGGCATGGCCAGAGCAAATTCCTGAAGTCCTTCGGTCATACAGAACTTCCCATCGAACAGCAACAGGTCATACTCCATTCTCTTTATCTTATGGGTATGAGGCTATGTTGCTTGTTCAATTAGATCGGCCTTCACATCGCAGAATAACGTACGATCAAGGTTCGAACAACCAGCTATTAATGGAATCCCCAAACTCGATCGATGAGAAACGTAAACAAGCCCAACTCCGAGTAGCTACGTACCAGCAAAAAGTCGCCTGGTATTTCAATTCTAAAGTGCGAGAAAGGAAATTTAATGTCGGAGATCTAGTACTTCGAAGAGTTTTCCTAAACACCCACGACCAAGCTGCTGCAGTACTTGGACCAAGCTGCTGATGACGTGGCAGGGATTTCTCCCATGCTGTTGACATGTGGCGGAAGTGCTGTTCGACTATCGACCAGAAGCACATCGCTTTGTCAGGCTTAATTATTAGATACGACCAGTCTGGTCGTATAGTTTTTTTATTTACTTCTAAAGTTGTAATCTTGTAATAATTGCATTGAATATCTCCTCATTATTACCTTGATATGCGGTTATTAAGGAAAGATATGGCCCGTTGGCGCATGTAACCCTCCTTGAGCCTATAAATATACATGAAATAGCTCAAGGAAGGGGCTTTTTGATCCCAAAATTTCTTTGCTAAGATAGAGAGAGAAAGAGAGCTATAGTGCAATTATCCATCGTTTCATTGTATTTCTTCCAAGGTTTGTGAAACTCAAGAACCCTAGTTCTTTCATCACGGCTTTGAGATTCAATATTAATAATAGCACTAAGTGGACGTAGGTCATTACCATTCTTTGGGGCCGAACAACTATAAATCCTTGGTGTTTTCTTCTTTTCCATTGGATTAAATTCTTAATTGTCGTTTTATCTTTTGTCGTACATTTGACTCCGTGTCATTGGCCAGATCAAGGGTCAACACATGGCATTTCGCTCTCTTACATAGTTTCTTTCTCACTCAAAGATATCTCTATCAGATCGGTCCTTAGCTAAGTTTATTATAGTTTTTTTTCTTTTGATTTTTCCGTACTTTCTTTATTCTTACTGTGTTTTTTTTGGTGTTTTCGTTTTGTTTTCTCTCTGCTATTACTGTATTTTTTATCTTCTTTTGATTTTGCTATTTTTTTCAGTGATCGATTCTAAGCTCAATCTCTATCTCTGTGGCTCTTATCTTTTTCTCACAGGTAACATAATATATTTATATATATATTGAGTTTATTTTTTTCAAAGAAATCTGAAGTTTTTTTTCTGCCTCTAGTTGTGTGGTACTGCTCATAGATGCACTTGTTGAAGTATTGTTATATGTGTGTGTATATATATATAATGAGAGAAAGTTTGCAGTAACACTGTCTCTTGTGTGGATATTTTAGCACTTGCCGCAAGAGGAGTCCTTTTGGGATACATATATTTTCAACAAATTTATTTTCATTAATTTGCCTAATATTTGATTAATTATAACATATATATGTTAATGTATAGCTGATCATTTCTATATTATTTTGGTCACACTCTAACATAATGAACTGTAATTATTGGGGTTTGCCTTTTCTTATCTATACATTTTATTATTGAATGAGTGTGCATATGTTTTAAATGTATTTTGAATTTTGTGCTTTTTCTTTTTCTTTTTCAATCTGTACCTGTCATATATTATTTTGATAGTGTATAAATCTTGTTTCCAATTGCATCACTTAACAAGTTTGCATGTTATTCCTTAGTTAGTTTTCTATGTAATTTAGCCCATGACATATCATTTTGGTGTCTTTCTAATATGCATCTGAAGCTTCATTATACAATGGGATGATTGTCTCCTTGTTTGTCCATATTATTTATTGCTTCAACCTGCTGTTATGTGTTTTTAGCTATTCATATGTGTTCTGTTTTGGTCCTTTTAGGTGTTATTGTGTTCCATGTTACAATTAGATTGAATGTCTTCCAAGTGTTTATAGAAATGTGTAACAAAATACTAGACTCATAATAACTTTCCTAAGTTGTTAAGTGTGTGGTTGAAGATTAAATGTAATTATTATGTGAATTATTTGATAATGTATTTTACTTGTTTGTTATATTCTGCATGTTCTTGTTTTGATTGTTTTTTTATTTTGACAATTATGTTATCAACCATAGTTTGGGAAAAAGAGAATGTGTTAATTATTGATTATCTTTACTGGGTGCATGCGTTAGATCGAAGAGGGAGGAGAGCAGCTTAATTGGGGTACTTGAGTGAGCATCATACTTGATTCTTCTCTGTTTGGGTTATATTGATACAAGGTTAATAAGATGTCATTCTATAGATTAGTCTTGTATTTTAAGTCCAGCAAAATAGTTACATATAATCAGTTGGTATTTGATTGCTCAAAATTTGTATAATTATTCAACTGTGGGTGTTGATTGGGCATCCTTGTTTGATATGGATTTTATAGACTGTTAGTAAGCAAACTTTCAATAAATGCCAATGTCTCTCTGATGCAGGGAGGTCTCTCAGAAGAGCTGGAAGAGAAAAACTTTCACAACATAAAACAAGCAACGTTCTAAGGGGTATGAGGAAAAAAAAGGGAAATTAAAGAGAGGAGATTGTAAGCCTTCTTTAATGAAAGTTTGTAGTTCACACTTAGACTTAGAATAGCCACATTACGAAATCTCTTCACTAGTTTAAGTTGAACTATCTAATCTACTTGAGGTGCTTGCCACTTTTTCATCTTATTGTATTGTAGTTTTGTTCAGTTTCTTCTATATTTCAAATGATAACAAATGAAAGCCATATATGTTGCAGGTTATATAGCTACACACACTTTCATGGGCTGTGGTATATTTACACATTAATTACAGATTTCTTAGTTTGAATGTTGTTACAGAGACCTATGTGTTTGTGATTTTGAGATTTCGAGTGTCTTTTCATTAAGAATCATGTGAATGTGTAGTGTGTAATGCAATTTGAGTACATGGTTTCTTGCATAATCACATCTGTGATGGTTGGGCTTTTCTTGACGTGGTCAAATTTTTTTTTTTTTGCTATAATTGTTTTCATTATAGTGTTAAAGTTTATACAAGGTTAGGCTTGTTAGGATATTTCTTGAAACAGTCTTGCACAAGCTTCGTTGCACACTATTTAATCATTTTTTCTTTGATCAAATGGTTTTATATATTTCAATTCTTTTCTTAATTATATGTATATAATAATATCAAAATGGTTCAATTCAAGTCCAGCGAGTTGAGAAGCATTTTAATGGACTCTAATAAAGGTGTAGGCGTGAGAAGAAACTACCAAGTTGGCTGGGAGATTACATCCGTTAGACTTGGAGCCATAAATAAGAGAATATATAATTTTATTTACTTTACTAATTTGCTATATGTAATTGAATATTGATAGATGTTTTGTATGTGATTGTCTATTAACTACCGTGAAATATGTGGAGCCAATTTTCATGGTCAAAGTTTCGATGGATTTCGAGATATTAGGCCATGAGAATGATTTATATATATCACAAGAAGATATAGTCCATGTTGGCTTAATGGAAGAGATTGGAGCATCATGTGTATCATAATATATCAGGTATCAAAGGTTTTTAAAATAATTATAAGTCTGTAGATGACGTATTTTATAAATTTAACAAAGATATATTTTTTTATGTAGAATTTTATACTTCCAATTAGTGAAAAGAGAGATCAGTCACTTTTTCTTGTTTTGTTGAGCCAATTTGTTTATCAAATGTTGGATCCACTGAAGAAGAACGAGTTGAATGGGTATCAAAGCGTATGATTGATTCAAATCCGGGTCAGATGTTGTTGTTGCCATATCATAAGGGGTAAGTTTTTCACTTTTAGTATTTTGCTAGTGAATATATATAATATTAATAATGATTTGTTTTTGTATTTTTGTTAGAAAGCATTGGATGCTTACAATAATTGATTTTGATCACCAATTGTGCTATTTCTTGGATTCTCTTCACAATTTTCCACCAGATGAAATCAAATCTCTCATTTCTCGGTAAAAATCTAACCAATTAACTAAATACTTTTGAATTCATTTAAAAATTAACATCAAAATGTTTATTTTTTTAATGCTTAGTGTCTTTCAACATTTACGCACAAATAATGCGAAAACTAAGGAAGTCACGTGGAGAAATATTAATTGTCCTCGTCAACCATTAAAATCAGTACAATATGGATTCTATGTTATGAGGATGATGAAAGACTTCGTGACAAATGAATTTTCAATGCGATGGCTTACTAGTAACGTAAGTGAAAATATTCATTTTTAAAGTTCTAGCTTTACCTTAATATTAAGTATATTAATTCAACTCATGCAATGAATTTTGATTTAGTGTGGCATGAAGAACTCTTACACAAAGGATGAGATCAATGAAGTACGTGAAGAATGGGCACAATGCGTCGTGGATTTGATGATACTGCATAGGTCCACTCACTTTTGTTAACTTAGACTTTTAATGAGATATATTTACAATGTTAACCTAGACACTTTTGTTGTCTAACTACAATTTACAATGCTTCTATGAGTTATTTTGTAATTAACTTAAGACACGTTATTTTGGATACTTAGTTCAAATTCTAGTATTTTATATTTCTGTGATATCTGTTTTGTTTTGTTCAGTTTGTTTGTATAAAAAGCACGATGTTTTTTGGCATAATACATGTTTTAATAAAAAAACATCATAAGTCGATTCTACTAAAACTAACAATAGATGTCTACACCATAAGTCGGCTGTGAACCGACTTGTCATGTTTTACACCAGAGGTCGGTGTGCCACACCGACCTACCATGATTTATACCAGAGGTCGGTGTGCAATTAACCTACCATGGTTTACACCAGAGGTCAGTTGACGCCAAACCGACCTACCATGTCTTACACCAGAGGTCGGTGTGCAACCGACCTACCATTTCTTACCCCAGAGGTCGGTTTGCAATCGACCTACCATGTCTTACACCAGAGGTCGGTTTGGCGCCAACCGACCTACCATGTTTTTACATCATAAGTCACTGCATGGGAAGTCAGTTCCCAACCGACTTATGAACATTCAGAAGTCGGTTTTTAACTGACTTATCGTGTAATTTTTGTAGTTGTGAAGGTAGGAATAAAGTTACCCCAGAAAGTTTGTACTTCCTGAGGAAATTGTTTACCATCCTAGCAGTGATTTGGCTAGGAGGAGTAATGTACCATTCAACGTCTGGTTGAAGTACATCGCGGGGGCGGGCGTGTCTTCAGATTTCAGGATCAGTATTTTCAGCTCGATCGCTGGTCGAAGGAATTTGAACCCGAGGAGTAGGCTGATTTACAAAGGATTTTGTTGGTTTCTTTTTCTGGGCGATGGATTTTACTCCACCCATATTAGATGGACTGGATGGAGGTCTGTTGGTTGGAATATTAGAAAAAGGGATCTCCGGTATAAGTAAAGACGGCTGTTCTTTGTCCACGAGCAGTTGGACGAACAGGTCGTCGCCAATTGGCCTCTCACCTTCACATGGATTTTGCATGAAAATCTGCAAACAGAGAATGGGAGATCTGAATCTACGGTTCAAAAGACCAAGACGTGTTAAGAGTCGGAATAACGTTGCTCGTGTATAAAAGTTAAGCTTTTATACCACAAGTAGGATTCTAACAAAAACACTAAATTCTATACTAACAGTTTGGAAAACGGATCAAAAAGAAGAAATGATATTTTTTTTCAAAATAAACTTTTTCGACTTTGAAGGGGCGGGAAAAACCCAGTTTTTCTACTGGCATAAAAAATTGAATTTTTACTTCGATTTTAAGCCCTAAATTGATTATCCTGACTACCAAACTGATTCCTAACCCTAGCAAGGTGTTATTTTCTTATGATATTTAGTGCAGATCAACAGACCTATTTACCCCGAAACAATTTTGCAAGAACAAACAAAAATGTTCAAGAACTCAGAACCTAAATAGAGGGAAAACAGGCACTATACAAAATAACAAAAAGGAATCGATCAGAAAACTTACTTGGATGGAAGATTGGAGTGAAGATTTCAAACGATTAGACGGGCGCACCTTGGATCAGCGAATTTTTCCGGGTCTGTTTTACTTTGTTCTTCAGAGTTCTTGAGGACAAGAGGATAAGTAAAAAGTGAAAAGTGAGAAGAATGTGTTATTTATATTGATCGTGGCATTGTAAATGAGGTAATGATGGGATTATCTTTTCAAGGCATGGGGAAGCACAATAGCAGTCAGACAACGTTTGGGAAACTGAAAAGACATGATTAGTTGCTTTTTTCGAGAAGGCATTGATGGCTCTGACAGATTTGGTGGGGTACTCGAAGGGCCAGTCTCCTAAGTTTTCTTTATGCTGGTCGCAGTAAAATAAATTTGGGGGGCAAATGTTTACCCAAAAATTGCTCCTGATGACGTGGCAAGAATTTCTTACACGTGGCAGTTCTAAAGTTAAGGGACACTGTTCGCCTATTGACCAGATGATTATTGCTTCATCAGATCTTGCGTTTAGATGCAACCAGTCTAGTCGCATGCTTCTATTTACTTCCTTTAAGATGCACAATCTTTTCATAACTACATTCAATATATTTTCTCTTTTGCCTTGATACGCTGATATTAAGGGTAATTAAGGCCCATCAACCCATGTAACCTCCTTGAGCCTATAAATAAGAATGAGAAGGCTCAAGGAAGGGACTTTTGACTCTTAGAATTTTAATCTTTGTATTCGGATAGAAAAGTATAGTGTAATTATCCACGGAAGGTTGCACTACTCCTAAGGCTTGTGAAACTCAAGAACCCTAGTTCTTTGATCATAGTATTAGGATCCAATATCAATAAGAACACTAACTAGATGTAGGTTATTACCACACAGTTGGGGTTGAACCACTATAAATCACTTGTGTCACTTTCTTCCCATTGGATTCTCTTCTTGATTTCTTTTTTGTTCTTTGTCGTTATTTTGACTCCGTGTCGTTGGCCAAATTAAGGTACAACACACATATATCACAATTAATCACGTAGTAATATAATTAAATAAATTATTTCCCCTGGCACGCTAATCTGCCCAACAATTCACAATCGAGCAACTAAACAACATTCACAAACATCATGCTATTTGGCATTCCACATGCATCAATATTATATTAAGCATAGATTTTAGTACTCACCTAACAGTCAAGGGCCAAACCTTATCAGTATAGCTCATGCTCCCTAATCAAGCATGTAGATAAGGCATAAATATTTCATTTAAACAATTAAGCACATGATCATATCATCAGTTACCGAACCTTGAGCCGAGCATATCCTTAGTGGCAAGTGCACATGCCCATCAAATCTTCAGGAACTAATAATCCTTGGTGTTAGGAACGAGTTTCCTAATACGCAGCGGAATGGTGGTGTGGTTGGCCCAGTGTACAACAAAAAATTTGTAACATATTTAAACTACCTTAAAATATGCGGATCCATTAATATACATACATTAATCATAAACAAGATAAGGATAGAATTCATACCTCTTGAAGCCTATCAAGTATCCTTGCTATCTTTTCATATTTAGAACGATCTTCCTATCCAAGCCGCTCCCACGTACTCACACCAAGATCTTCCAAAGCATTCTCTACACCTCAAGAAATGTGTGGGCACTTAGAGAATGAAGGATAGTTTATTTGTGATTCTACTTGATGTACTCAACACATGAGATCAAGAGAATATGCCTGAGAATTGGTTCTTTATTTTTAGGGAGAGAAAACTATCGTTCTATTTTTCACAGAGCGAATGTACAGAGTTGTCTCACATCACTTATCTGAATAATTTTCTGATTAGTCATACTTAAAAGAAAATATTCAAATTTTAAAAAATAAATCTGTAACCATTTTACAATTTACTTTTTAATTAATTAATTATTCTTTTAATGAAAAAATTCAAAAACCAATTTTTGAATTATCCATTAATTAATTAATTAAATAAATAAAAATGAAAATCCCATCCCTGAAAATGCTGGCCCTACACGCCACACACAGTCCATGGACTGTGTGTGAACGTGTAGCTTCCTAATTTCTAGGGATATTGGTTTTTCAAATTTTATTTAATTATTTATTCAAATTACTTTGTCAGATAAGATCTAACAACCTGATAACTAATTCAAATTAATTATCTCTTTAATTAATTATCAAATATAATTAATTATTTGAATAAATATTAATCTTTTAAATTCAAATCCAATTTGAACTTATCAGATTATTTTCTCCCACTCAAATAAAGATATTTAATTAATTCTACCAATTTATTAAATCCAAAATTTTCAAAAATAAATATTTAATTTATTATAATTTCAAAAATTATAATTAATTAATTATTTAATTAAATTTCGAAATTAATTTAATTATTTAATATAATTTTGAAAATTATACAATAATTAAATATTAATTAATTTTAGTAACTACAACTAATTTGTAATTAATTAAGTAATCACTATTATCATATAATTGCATATTTAGCCTGAAGAACAAATTTCTTCTTAAATATGTCTTCAAACTAGTTTCCCTTTGTATCATCTCTTACCTTGAACAGTGTTGATACAACCGCTATGGGGACCTATGGATCTATAATTCCAAGCTCCAATAAATTTGAGATTATTAATTAAACTCTTTAATTAAATAATCTTAATTTATTAATCTCATGATTATTCCACTATAAATATGAGACTTCACTCTTGTAATTATAGACATTTCATTTACTGAGTACTTTATAATCATAAAGCGTCCATTGATATAATCATTGCATACAACTTGACCCTCTAATAATGGTTCATAATTAATCGGGAATTAAATTACCGTCTTACCCTTTTAATTATCTCTTGTTTCCTTAAGTACCATTAACTCTACTAATGAAGGTTAATTCATAACTAAATTATGAATTTGAGCTCAATAACCTTTCAGTCCCAAAAGTCAACCCTTAAGAGAACCATCATTCAATCTCTTGCGAGAAGGCATAGATTCCATATCTGTATACTATGTCCCCAGCCATCTATATTAATGAGTTCCCAAAACAAAAGTTTCTAGCCTGATCATTCTGACAGACCCTAACAAGTGAATCAAAGAACTCATATAACATAAACAGGAGTTCATAGTAACTTCAGGATTAAGATTTATTTGTATATGATCATCAGTTGATATATTTGATTAATACTTCGAAACGGTATTTAACTAAGTATTAATAAACATATCTGGTCCAGTTCTATATATTCTCTAATATAAAAAGCACCTCCACTAAAGTGTCCTACCACACTAGTGATCCGGATCTAGATCACATGTATTCATAATACTAGTAGACCGTACTTGCAGTAATTAATCTAAAGATTCCATAACTTTATTTTACTGTGAACTATTCAAGTTCATTTATCTCAAACACAATCCTCTCGTACCAATACATGTTTGAGATCACATATATGAACTTAGGAATTTTCCTGATATTTACATAATATTATCATAGAATAATATAGTCCATAAAATATATGCATAACAAATTCAATTCATTTATTTATTTCATAAAAAGAATGTCTACTACATATGCTTTCAGGGCACATTTCCAACACTTGGTAGCTCTGATACCAAGTTGTAACGCCCTAAATAGTAAGAACTGTTACACTATGAGTTAAAAAAAAGTGCTTAACTCATTAAGCAAGTCATTTGGACAAGTGTAATTAGGGTTAAACGACAGTTCAAATATCAAAAGTTTTGGTCAAAAGTTGGACATTCCATTTAAAAGGATAAGAAATTACAGGGGATCCCAAAAGTTTCAAATAAATACAAGTTTATCCAAAAATATACAGGTGATCCCGCCACTATGGCATACATTACACATGTATTGTCGTTAATGGTCTCCTGGCCAAGCAATCAGTACCAACATATATATTAGCATAAATCCAAAAATACCAGACATTCAACTATAAATAAATGGTTTCATGACACGTTCATTCCCGTGCCCTATCGTTGGGGCACACGCCCTACAATTGGTGCAAGAGATGATTTTCTTACCTCGAATCCTCTGCGATAAGGTAATGCGACAACGAGCACGATCATTTCCTTCGCAAGCCTTGCGGTACCCCTGGCCACAATCATGTCCCACTACCCCGCAAAGGAAGCATGCCTTAGCACAATATTCTCCCAGATGGTGTCTCTGACACCTGATGCACACTTGATAACTCCTTCAGACCTCATTGCCACCCTGGCGGCTACTGTGAGTACTCCGACCCCTCTTATCAGGACAAAGAGCAATACAACTGTCAAGGGTCTTCCTCTTCTGGTCACTAGGACCTTCGCCCCTACCAGACCTAGTAAATGGAGGTACCATCCTCCTAGCATCACGTCTTGCGGTGCTCCCGTGGCAAATCCTACCATTTGCACCCTCAACAGTAAGGACCTTCTCAACTACTTGAGCATATGTAAACCTATCTCTCATGGAAGCATTGATATAGCTCTATAAGTATATCTCATGCTCCCTAATCAAGCATGCAGTTAAGGCATAAATATTTCATTTAAACAATTAAGCACATGATCATATCTTTAGTTACCAAACCCTAAGTCGAGCTTATCTTTAGCGGCGAGTGTACATGCACAACAAATCTTTAGGAACTAATAAACCTTGGCAGCTCTGATACCAAGTTGTAACGCCCTAAATAGTCAGAACCGTTACACTATGTGGTAAAAATAGTGCTTAACTCATTAAGTGAGTCATTTGGACAAGTGTAATTAGGGTTAAACGACAGTTCAAATATCAAAAGTTTTGGTCAAAAGTTGGACTTTCCATTTAAAAGGATAAGTAGAAGGGCTCCCAAAAGTTTTAAATAAAGACAAATTTATCCAAAAATACAAACTTAGCTGACCTAAATGACAAAATTTCAACTAAAGACTCATGTTTCCCCAAAATATCTCGACCGTGGCGGCCAAGCAGGCTGAGTATGTACACACCGCCCCTATAACTCTCCAACTCATGGCTGGTCTAGCTTCCTTTTTCCCTTACCTGCACAACGAAGCACCCATGACCCAAGGCCCAACAAGAAAACCCAAACGAATCAAAAAGATATCTAGATAAACATTAACATTGTATATTCTATAATCATAATTGGTGCACATGGGTTTTCCAAACAACATACGAATCATGCAGAGTAGATGGACATTCCATCTTCATAATGGCCCCGCCACTATGCCATATTTACACATGTAATGTTGTTAATGGTCTCTCGACCAATCAATCATTACCAACAAGTATATTAGCATAAATTATAGCACAGTAGACATTCAACTATAAATGGTTTCATGACACGGCCATTTCCATAGCCTAGCATTTGGGCGCACGCCCTACAATTGGTGCAAGAGACGGTTTTCATACCTCGAATCCTTCCCAAGCCCTGCAGTACCCCTAGCCACGATACAATAACAGATAGCCATCAACAAATAAACCAACTAAAAGCTTCAAGATTGATTCCTAGCCTTCGAGACCTCGAATTCTACTAAATCGGGTAGTAGAATCCTTCCTGAGCCTTTAGGTTTGAGTTCCCATACTCAAAAACCCTATTTGGCCAAAATCCCCAATTTGAGCCGCAACGCTCCTCACAAGTGTCGCGACCAATTACAAATCAGAGAGCTCCTAAGCCATTTCCCTAGACACGCGTTGCCGCGCAACCCCGCGAACCTAGATTGTCCAACACTCTCAGATTTATATACTCCCTAAAAGTCATCCCAAACACAATTTTAATACAATTGGACCACAAAAGTGGTCTCAGCAACTCACTATCAGCAGATGCTAGCCCATACACCTAACAAATATCTTCAAAACTCAAAATTAAAAGAAAACTCTAAAACTCAAAAGAAGCTAAAGCTCACAACTTTAAAACTTGAATTTACCTCTGATTAAACCGTTTCCTAGCTTCCTCTTCCAATTTCCCAGTAAGCTTCAATCCCTAACAAACCTTGCTCCCAAAACTCAAAGATTCAAGAGTTCTAATCCAAAGCTATGAGAGAGAGAGAGAGAATAAACTGAGTGAGGTGGTTTTCTTTTTTTGGGTTTCCTTCTGCTGAAGCAATCTATTGACAAAGTCACTCTTTAGAATTAAAATACCAACATGCCCTACCCATTTCCTGCTAATCCTCATATTCCATCTAAAATCCCTAATTAATCTCGGTAGTCTTCCAAATACTGGTATTATCCCCCAAATTTAACCCATAATCTAACATCCCGGCAACTCACCAAATTACTAAAATACCCATAGGCTCACCTCGAGCTGGGTATTAATCTTTGATGTGTCTTTTCCACCAAATTTCTCAATCGGATTGTCTTGTGTCTTTTCCACCAAATTGCTCAATAGGATTGTCTTTTCCACCAAATATACCGACATAATAATGTGGTCTCACTCACAAAGCACATATAATTTACATTTATACCCTCAACGAGTCAAAATTACAAAAATACCCTTTTTCACCAAAACGGACCCACAATGACATTTAATGCGCATACGCATGTGTAAATAGTCATATTATCATAAAAATCATATATTTCACATAATCACACATATATTCTATTAAATTCACATAGCAATCAATTTATTCCCTTTCAGCACGTTAATCAAGGAACTAAGCCTTATTAGCATATTTGGGACATTACAAACTAGGATTATTGCAACTCCTCCTTGTGGTGCAGGTGGGATTACTGGTGCAATAGGTCCTGGAACATTGGAACTATTGCCTTCCCGGAGCTGGTCGAGGACATCTCACAGGTCGAGTCCTCTGTTTCCAAGCCTATCGAAGACGCTTCCTCCCCTGGGTCACCCCTTGCATTCTGACTATCTGCTTGAGGATGACCAGGAAATGGTGTTTCTTGAATTTTTTTTGGCTCTTGTTGCCTTGGTGGGACAAACGGTCCTTTAGGCTGCACATTTTCCCTAGGTGGGATATCTTGAGGCTCAGGTAGCCTCGGCGGAACAAACTGTCCTCTTGGGTGCCCATTGTTGCGATGGTCGTTATAATATTGATTGTTGTAGGGTTGTCGTACCGACTATCCCCTTCATCCTCATCATAACCATCTTCGTATGTTGTTTGATAACTACCACTACTTTCTTGATCATTCCTCCATCTATTTCTTCTTGGAAGATGACCATGATTACAGCCAGCACTTCGAGGTGGCTATTCTCGATTTTGACTAGTTAGTCATTCATTCCTTAGTTGTCGGAACTGCTTACTCGATCCTGAATTTTGTAGATTAAGAGGTTGTCCTCCCCTTAAGGCTGCATTCCTCGGTGGCCCATCATCAAGCCTTCCTTCTCCGGACACTTGTCTACCACAACCTTGACCATGGTCAAGATTAGGTAGCACCTGCTCATCATGATGGAATTTACGATGTACTCTTGGTTGAGCTCTCGTGTTCGAGTGATGACTTCGAGTTTGCCCAAGGGGAACCACTTGGTCTCAGGACCTTGACAGTTGAGTAAGCTCCGGGGCTCGACATGCTGGCCCTTGAACTTCTGGATTTTCTTGGCCAATATTTTCAGGTTGAGGATAACCTGGTCATGGTCTTGCAACTTGAGTTTGTAGCAAGCCAGCTTCTAGCATCATTGCTGCTTCATTATGGCATCAGTCAGCTTCATCTTGATGAGTTTCAAGGGCTCATTGCCTTTGATCTAACCAGGCCTGAAAATCTTGTCTTTGTTTATTGAGGGCTTCTAATATAGCCTCTTGAGTTGCTGCCTGACTCCCATGCATGGCAACAAATTTTTCCTACATTTGTCCCATGATCCCTTTCAGCTGTTCAAGATCGGGGTGCAAATCTTCTCCAAAGTCCACATGGGGATCATCATGCGCAAATGTGGCAGGTCAAGGAAGCATTCTGTTAGGATTAATGCCCAAAAGAATGTAAATACATTTTATTAAATATAAATAAAATGACTATTTCATTATATTTGAATGTTATAATTATTTTTTGAATTAATTATATGATAATATAAAGAAAATTCCTTATTCATATATTAGAATTAGTTCCTGTATTCGTACGAGTGAATTAAGATCATTTATAATGAATAAAATAGTCAGTAACATATTAAAGTATGGAATCTTTATTGAATGGTTACTAGTACGGTTTGCTAAGCATACGAGATGCGAGTAATCTAGATTCAGATTACTGATGTGGTTAGACATCTTAGTAAAGGTGTTGTATATAATTTAGATTATATATGATAGGACTGGCGAGAATTAATTCTCTTTATAAACGTGTCGTTTGACATAAAGATTTAATTCTTATCTTAATAGATGATCATTTGTAGATCAAACTAAATCCTGAGTATTCACAAACTCTTGTTTGTGTTTATTGAATCTTTTGATTCACTCGTTGAGGTCTCTTAGTATAATGAGGCCAATGACTTTTGTTTTGGAGATTCAAATCATGGATGGTTGGGAACATGAATTACAATAATGGAATCGGTGCTTGCCTAATAGATCGAATATTGGTTCCCTGAAGGGTTATTTCTTGAACTGAATAGTTATTTAGCTCAAATCTATAATTTGATTATAGATTCATTATTCTCTAGTGAATTAATGGTACTTAAGGATCAAGAGGTAGTTAGAATGGTAAAACAATATTTTTGACTAGCTCTAATTAATGAACCAATTAATGGAGGACATAATTACATTTATTGATTATATTAACGGAGTACAGGAGAAACTCTCTAAATATAATTCTTCAAATACCTAAAGTGAAATTCCATATTTATAGTGGAGTAATCATAGAATTAATAAATAAGATTATTAGTGTTGACCCTGATTTTGGCCAACTGATACGGAGTCAAACTTTCTTGATGTGGACAAACACATTGGAAAGAATGTGATGACGAAATAATAAAGAAGACAAGATTTTATAGTGGTTCGCCCCCAGAATCTGGTAATAACCTACGTCCACTTGAATTATTATTGATATAGGATTCAAAGGAGTGATCAAAGAACTAGGGTTCAATGAGTTTCAATAACCTCTGAAGAACAATACAATATATCAAATAGGATAACTCTAATCTTTAGTGATCTGAAAGCAAGAAAGAAGAAGAAGAAGAAGAAGCCCCCTTCCCTTGAGCCCTCCTTCTCTATTTATAGGCTCAAGGAGGATTTACATTAATTTACTACATATATTATTTCCTAAATAATCGGATACTCAGGAAATCATGGGAGATAATTTCGGATACTATCATAACTGCATAAGATCTTCTCCGCGTATAGTATGCGTACGACCAGGCTGGTCGTATGAAGAGATCGAACGTTGTGACACTAGATGTATTTCTGGTCGATAGTCGAGCACAAATTCTGCCAGATGTTAGCCACGTGTACTAAATGTTTTCCATGTCATCCATGCTTGTTTTTTGTATAACATTTTCCCCCGAAGTTTGTTTAGTGCGACCAACAATAAAGAAACTTTAAGGAAGCAATCGTTCATATCCCCACGATGTCTATTAGAATCCCCGTGCATTTTTTAAAACCGTGACATAATTATGTCTAATCAAGCCCTTTCAGTTTTCAAGAAACTAATTGACGGCTTATACAGTTCCCCACATTTCGAGAATTAAAAATAATGATTGTTACTTTTTAGCCATACCTCGGTCTCCATAAATACCTCCTTTTTCTTCTCAAAAAAGTTTTTCTTACCGTCTTTGTCAAGAACTTCAAGAACCTTGCCTTCAGAGCTTCGAAACCAGACAGTCGCCTAGCTGAGGATCTTCCCGACTCAAACTTTTTCATTCTCTTCCGAACCTCCATCTTTGCCCAGGTAATCACTCTGTCTTTCTAAATTTTTCATTAGGCCATGCACGCCGTTTCTATGATCTGTGATTTCTGCGTTCTTGAGTAGGGTTTTATGAGGATTTTTTCTTTTGCATAAACTTTCCATTGCTTGGTAAGAGGGCGTCTTTATGCTTTGTATAGGTTAGGACTTAGTTTGATAGTAAGGATCATAGGCTTAGGGCGTAAGATCGACGTAAAAATTCAATCTTTAAGCTAGGTGAAAAACTGGGTATTTTCCCGCCCTTTAGGAGTCGAAACAGTTCTCTTTCAGAAAACGGTTTTTTTTTCCTCTTTGATCCGTTTTTCGAACCATTAATGCCGAACTCAGCGTAGGAGTAGGATGCTGCTGTTTATTTAAACACGAGCAACGTTATCCCAATCTTCCACACTACTTCGCAGACTGTCTTATCTCCTCCATTGTCTGTTTGCCGTTCCTATGCAAGACCCTTGGGGGGGAGAAAGACCTATTGAAGACGACCTCTTGGCCCAACTCCTTGAAGGCAAAGAGAACCCATCTACTTTGATACCAGAGATCCCCTTTTCTCTCCCTAGCTCAAACCGTCCTCCAGTCCCTAACCAAAGAATGGCCCGAACCAAAACAAAAGCTCGAAAAAGGAATAACCCTAACTCCTCAGGCCAGCCTTTTGCTGATGCCCCCTCGACCAGTGGTCGAGGAAAATTCACTCTAGAGACTGATGTCCAAAGGCATGCCCGTCCTTGCCATGTCGACCAGCCAGCCGTTGCATGGCACATCGTCCCCCAAAGCACGGTGACACTGCAGATGATTGCCAATTATCTAAACAGATACAATTTGACGGGTGTGACCTTAGTCAAACCATCTATCGACCAGCGAGCCAACCTTCCAGGTGGGGCTTACTGCGCTTGGTCGAGGTTTCATATTGAGGCAGGTGCCACCCTACCTTTTCACTCTTTTTTTCAGGGGGTGGCTAATTACTTCGGGGTAGCCCCCTTTCAAATCACCCCGAACGGATATAGAATACTGGCCGCACTCTATATCCTTTATAAGCTCAAAAAATGGCAAGTACCTTCCCCCCACGAGGTCAATTTTCTTTTTGACCTTAAGTCCAACCCCAACCAAGATGGTACGGGGTTTTTTCACTTCTGCCATTAGGAATCTGGACGCACTTTTTCGTCTGACACCACCCACATTTCTAATGTGGGGAAGTATCACCACGAATACTTCCTCACTCCTGACCTTGCTGCAGACAACCTGGCTTTCACCCGAGGAGGTAAAAATTCTTACGCGAGTAGCTTCTTCACTTAGTGTCTTTCTGTCATAATATCTTGACATCTATCATGTTCCATGCCCGTGGCTACGTCCAACCCCTACTCCAGGGATGGAGTCAAAGGCAACACTCTTAGTCAGCATGCCAAATGTTGATAAGAGTGTAAAAAACTTAGTCAACGAGGCCAACCTTAGACTGGTTGGCCTTTGGGGCTCTCAATCTGCGATGAACGATCCCTCGGCGGGCGATGTTCAAGCCGGCGTGGAACCCGAACAGGAACCTGAGCAACAACCTCAGGCGCCTCCTCAGAGGCGGCCAACTGGGGTTACGATCAGGGAACCTGCCGCCCCCTCCCCCCCCCCCCCCCCCCGAGCGGAGGAACCTTCAGTCCCCAAGGGCAAGGGAAAACAAAAGGCTGTTGAGCTTACTGAACTTTCTGACGATTCGTCAAATGTAAACGGTACAATAATATCGCTTTTAAATAATTTTCCAATTCCCTCTCATCTATTTGATGGGGACGGCAACTTTAGGAATGCTCCCTCTTTAAACTCAGATTTCTTCCAGGAACTAGGTAGTTCAGTAAATATTTTTATGACCAGTAGTTGTAGCTCGGGTACTTTGCTTGTAATCCTTTTACTTTTATCTCTGTTCCCCCTATGACCACTTAATCTCACTACTCGAGTTGTTTCCCTTTGTGCAGGTATGTACTCTGGAGACGTCTTCGCTCATTACGAGGCTGCTGCTGCCTCTTCTATCCCGAAGAAGGATAGCAAGAGGGCTCGAGGGGAATGCAGCAAAATCCCCTCGAAAAAGGCTCGAACAGAAGATACTCCAACCGTCGTCCCTTCCGAGGGGAACATGACACCTCCACCCCCCACCGAACAGTCGACGCCCACGCCTGTGAATCCACAGCCCTCCTCTAGGGCCGCTGACAAGGAGACTTTGGACAACCAGCCCGAAGGCTCCCTATCCAGCCTCATGGTCGGGTCGGCCAGGGAGAGGATATACAGCTCTCGAAGCACAGACGTAGTCAGGCCGCCATCAATGAAACTGCCTCAATGGAGGTCGACCAAATCATCAACAGGGGGTTGAATGAGATAGTCAGCATAAGTCATCTTCTGCTACTTCATCATTTATGTTTGACTTCTTTTCCTTACTCTATCTCATTTTTTGTCTTCAGCGGCAGCTGTCTTTAACTGCTAGTTGGCGTCGTGCTGGGGCGTTGGTTTCCCGGGGACAGAACTTCGACTCCCAGCTTGCTCAGGCTAAGCAAGCACTTGAGGATGAGAACAACAAGCTGTTCGAAGAGAACAAGGAGCTGTCCAAGCTGAATGAACAACTGTGCGAGGACCAAGCCACTCTCACCCAGGAGCTTCAGGACAGCCAAGGGGCCTTGAAGAAAGCCAACGAGGAGCGGCATAAATGGAGGGAAAGTTCTGTACTTATTACCCAAGAGTGTAAACAGCTCAAACTCGATATGACCGCCAGCAGGGATGAGGCGAAGAAGCTTGAAGAGCGGGTGTGGGAGCTCAAGGGGCGAGTGCAGGAGGTTGAGGAGGAAGGGGTCATGAACTTGAAAAAGTATAAGGAGGCCACCCTCCTTTGCTTTTATGACTTCTGGAAGCACAACCGGGAGGCCAACTTCAACTATCTTTCCGAGCAGTTGAAGAGAACTTTGATGGCGCAGTGCGCCACCTGGTTGGAGGCAGAGGAGAAGGCTAAGGCTCCTGCTGCTAATGCTGAAGCTGGTCCTCCTGCCGACCAGGGCACTCCCCTTAATCCTCAATACCCTCCTGCCCAGTAAAAAAATTTCTTTTTTGTTTTTATGGCCCACAGTCCGAAAGCTGGTGTGATCCTCGTCAGGGGGATGCATGCTGATCTGATTGTAGCCTGAGTATGCATCCATGAAAGAGAGAATCTCATGTCCTGCAGTAGCATCGACCAACTGGTCGATCCTTGGGACTGGGAAGCAATCCTTTGGGCAGGCTTTATTGAGATCTGTAAAATCCACACAGGTTCGCCATTTGTCGTTAGGCTTGGGAACCAGTACTGGATTAGAGATCCACGATGGATAAAACGCCACCCTGATGAACCCATTCTCCTTTAATCTTTCAACTTCTTCTTTTAAGGCTCTCGACCGATCTTTATCGAGTAGCCTTCTTTTCTGTTGAACGGGTGGAAAATTCTTGTCTATGTTCAGGACATGGCTGATAACTGCAGGATCTATCCCAGCCATGTCTTTGTGCGACCAGGCAAAGAATTCCTAGTTTTTCCGCAAAAACTCCACTAGTGAATGCTTCGTGGTTGGTTCTAAATTTTTCCCGACCTTCACGACTTTTGTCGGGTCTTTTTCGTCAAGTTGGACCTCTTCCAGGTCCTCGATGGGTCCAACGTTTTCTTCAAAATCCCCAAAGCGAGGATCTAAATCTCTATCCTCCCTTTGGGCAACACCCTATTTGGTGACTTTATCACCACATTGGGCTTTTGTATCAATTGCCATCTGCAACCTATCTGGGGGAGTGCTTTTTGACGTTCCCTTCTTTGCCTTCATGACTGAGGCGTTGTAGCACTCCCTAGCCTCCCTCTGGTTTCCTGACACGCGTCCTACCCCTGCGTCTGTCGAGAATTTTATGGCTAAGAGCCACATAGAGGTGACGACCCGTAGATCAACCAGTATAGGCCTCCCAATGATGGTATTGTACGCCGAAGGACAATCGACTACTATAAAAGTAGCAAGTAATGTCCTGGTTGCAGGCGCTGTACCTGCTATCACTGGTAGTCTGATTGACCCTGCAGGGGCGAGTCCCTCACCAGAGAAGCCGTATATTGTTTGGTTGCAGGGCTCCAGGTCCTTAACGGACAACTTCATGCGTTCCAACGAAGACTTATCCAGGATATTCACCGAACTTCTTGTATCAACCAACACTCTCTTCACCATCATGTTGGCCATTTGGATATCCACGACCAGCGGATCGGAATGTGGGAACCGGACATGTTGGGCATCGCTATCAGAGAAGGTTATTTCGCCTTCTTCGGTGCGCGGTCATCCACAGTCATCATCTCGATGTCCTGGTCGTGGGGCAGAGTTTGAGCATATCATTCTCTGGCCTTTCCGCTATTCCCCGCGAGGTGCGGGCCTCCATAGATGGTTAACAATGTGCCAGTTATAGGGTCAGGCTGCAAAGGTGGCGAGCGTTGGCGTGTGGGCGCTTGCTCGTTGCCACTTGGAGCTTCTCGTTGGGAATTTCCCGAGGCCCATATATATCTTCTCAAGTGTTCTTGTCTAATAAGGAACTCGATCTCATCCTTCAACTGGTTGCATTCGTTGGTGTCATGTCCGTAGTCATTATGATAACGACAGAACTTGGTAGTGTCTCTTCTCGAAATATCCTTTCGAATGGGGGCCGGTTTCTTATAAGGCACACTGGAACTCATGACCTGATAAACCTCCCCCTGAGACTAAACGAAGGCAGTATAGTTAGTGAACCGAGGTTCATAACGATTACCCTTGGCTCGTTTATTGTCAGAGGTGGAAGGCTCATTGTGTGGCCGTTTCCCCCCATTCTTGCCATTGTCGTTGCCGTTCCCGTTGCCTTTTCCGTTGCTGTTGGGCTTGGACCCATTGGCGGCTTTGGCAGGCTCGGCAGTCCCCTTATCCTTTCTTGGGGGCTTTCCTTCGTTGGCTATGGCATCCTCGAGCTAGATGTAGCGATAAGCTCGATCCAAGAATTCCTGGGTAGTTCTAACCCCATGTTTTCTGAGGCTGTCCCAGAGAGGCGTGCAGTGCTTAACCCCTGCGGTTATGGCCATCATTTTTCCTTCGTCTCCCACTGTTTTCGCTCCAGCAGCCGCTCGCATAAAGCGCTAGACATAGTCCTTCAGTGGTTCTCCATCTTGTTGGCGTATTTCAAACAGCTGGTTTGCCTCAGTCGGGTGCACACGACCTGTGTAGAACTGTCCGTAAAACCCCTTTACAAACATTTCGTAGGAAACTATACTTGCAGGAGGGAATTTGAAAAACCACTCCTGTGCGGCATCAGAAAGTGTTGCAGGGAAGATCCTGCACCGAGCGTCTTTGGACACTTTCTGATTGTCCATTTGTATCTCAAACTTGTTGACGTGAGATACCGGGTCACCATACCCATCAAAGTTCGGAAGCGTAGGAATTTTAAACTTGCTAGGATTTTCTACCATAGCTATTCTCTGGACGAAAGGAGTGCCTTTCCTCCTATCCTGATCGATATAAGATGTCCTTCCCCCGACCAGCTGCTGCACTGCCTGGTTGAGGGCATCTATCTGGGCCTGCATGGCGCTAGGAATCTTCGTGGCCTCTGGTGCTGGGGGGACGTACTCGCCGTGCCGCTCGTGGTGATCGGTTAGTACATCTCTTAAGTCCTTGTCTCTCCTCCGCTACTTGCTAGCTCCGAGCCGGTTGAAGACGTTATTTTGTCTGGGTTGCCCCCCAGCGTCCCGTCTGTCGGGTTGGTCATCCTGAGGTGGCTGGCTTCTGCCTCCACCTCTTTCTTCATTCCTCCGACCGGCATTCCCTCTGCTTGAGTCGGCCTCATTATAACCATGGGGGATCGACTGTTCCCTCGATTGCCTTCCCGGGCTGGAACTTCCCGAGCATTAGAGGGTGGCCTGCGTTAGTCGGTTGGTCCTCGTGTGCGTTAGTCGGTGAGTCCCCGTGCATTATCATGTCGTAGGGGGGCCCAGACCGCAGAGCCTAACTCTGAGTTCCTCCTGTTACCAGGTGGACGTTGTCCTCTACTCGGAGGGTTTGGCTTGTCGCTCTTATGGTGTCTAGGATTGTGAGGCGGCTGCCCGGCCCTATTTTGCCTTTGCTGTGGGGGATTGCCGCGACCAGCTTGGGATGGACGCTGTGCCTCAGGGTCAATCAGCGGGACATCGTCCTGAGGTGCCGGTGGCTGCTCGGGCCTTTGTGGGCTCGAGGGTTGGATAGGCGGGCTAGGATTAGGACCCCTGTGGGGTGGCCCATTCGCGGGTTGATCAGGCTGCGAGGCAGGTGCAGCCTGATTTCTAGCGAATTGTAAGGCTGCCTCGAGGGCTGCCATGGCCTCCCTCTGGTGACGGTCCATCTCCGCCTGCCTTTCACTCAACTCCAGGCGCTGCCGCTCAATTTCTTGTTGCTGCCGCTCCATGATTTCGGCAGCACTTTCCTGGCTGGCCCTCAGATTGGCCAGTTCCTCCTGCAATGCCCCTATGGTATTCTTCAGCGTCATATCGTCCATTTCTTCCTCATCAAATTCCAAATGTGGTTCATCCTCAGCCACGTTTGGAGGAGGAGGAGGCGGGTGAGATGATGCAGCACCGGCCGCCTGTCCAGTTTTTCTGGTAGTTTTCGCCATTGATCTTTCAACGATAATGTATCAAGCTCTCAATGAAAGCACCAGAATGTTGACCCTGATTTTGGCCGACTAACACGGAGTCAAACTTGCTTGATGTGGACAAACACGTTGGAAAGAATGTGATGACGAAATAATAAAGAAGACAAGAATTTATAGTGGTTCGGCCCCAGAATCTGGTAATAACCTACGTCCACTTGAATTATTATTGATATAGGATTCAAAGGAGTGATCAAAGAACTAGGGTTCAATGAGTTTCAATAACCTCTGAAGAACAATACAATATATCAAATAGGATAACTCTAATCTCTAGTGATCCGAAAGCAAGAAAGAAGAAGAAGAAGAAGAAGAAGAAGAAGAAGCCCCCTTCCCTGAGCCCTCCTTCTCTATTTATAGGCTCAAGGAGGATTTACATTAATTTGTTACAGATATTATTTCCTAAATAATCGGATACTCAGGAAATCATGGGAGATAATTTCGGATACTATCATAACTGCATAAGATCTTCTCCGCGTATAGATGCGTACAACCAGGCTGGTCGTATGAAGAGATCGAACGTTGTGACACTAGATGTATTTCTGGTTGATAGTCGAGCACGAATTCTGCCAGATGTTAGCCACGTGTACGAAATGTTTGTCATGTCATCCATGCTTTTTTTTTGGATAACAATTATATTAAATAGTTTAATTAATAATCTGGTTTATTGGAGCTTCGTATTATAGGTCAATGGTCCCTAAATCACCTCTGTCCTACACTGTAAAGGGTATGAATGTGAGAAGAAAGATTTCTAGAGAGAAGGACTTAATTGCAAAGGAATTATTTTTTCTGGCTAAGGAAATAATTATGTGATAGTTATGGGTAATTGATTAATTATTAATTAATTAACTATTTAACAATATAGTTTTTATCTTGAAAAAATATATGTTGAAATTAATATTAATCTTGTTTGGATTCATATATAGAGGAAGAATAATAAATATCTTATTTAGACTATGATATTTATTTATTTAATTTAAAATTGATATTTTAAGTTAAAGTTAATTTTGAATTAATTGATATTTATATTGGGATAAATATATTGTCTTAAAAGTTAATCAAACAAATAAATGAGAAAAATTAGAGAAACCCTAATTGATGATGGCGACACACTCACTATACAATGAGTGTGTGGCGCTAGACACAGTGATTCCCCATCACTGGGATTTGAATTTTGAATTTCAAATTATTTGTTTAATGAGATATTTATTTATTCTTTTAAATATGATTTAAATAAATAATTAAATATAAATATCATATCAAATCAGTTTTAATTTGAATTTTATTTTTAATAAAATAAAGATTAATTAATTAGATTAATTAGCTTTATAAATCTGATAGTACGATACTTTCGTTTAAGGGATTTCATTAAAGAAATTTTAAAGGATTAAAATTAGAATCTCTCTTTCTAAGAAAAGCAATAGTTTTCTCAGACCTGAAATCTATTCAACTCCTCTTCTCCCAGTCAAAACCTCTATAGATCTCATGTGTTGAGTACATCTAGAGAGTCACATAAATCAATCTATAGAATCCTACATGCCCACACATGTCTTTGTGTGTTTGAGAATTGGTCTGGAAGATCAAGGTGTGAGCTTTGAGAACACTGGATGGGAAAATCGTTGATTTTATACAAAAAGATTCAAGGACACTTAATCACTGGTTTGTTTTGTATGTGATTTAATATTTATATATGTGTATGATTCTGGCTCGTATTAATAATTATTAAAAAGGGTCCATAAATTCCGATGCGTACCTCTGATTTGATCATTTAATACCAAAAATTGGTACCAGAGTAGTCTATACATATATATATTAAATATTATGTGGGTTTCTTGCATTTGTTATATGTATATTGATATGTATATTAAATGGATGAATATGTTTTATTTGAATGTATGTTTGAATGATGGATCATTAATTATATGGTGCTATTAGGTTAGGAATTTTAATTTTCTAGATATTGTGTAAGCCATAAAGGGCATAGGAATTTTGTAATTTTATTTCTTGAAATTTAAATTCAAAATTTCTACACAAAAAAAAATCGGAAGGACTCGAGCCTAGGGCTCGGGCCCTAGCCGCAAGCACAAGCCTCGAGGCTTCCCGAGCCCTAGCTGCATGCACCAGCCCCGTGGTTACCTCACCCATGCGCATGCCTAGGCCTCGAGTTCCCTGCTCTCGCGCGAGTCACCCAGTCAGAGCCCTTGCTGCCTCGCACATGACCCTGGTGCCTCCCATATGCAGCACCATGCGTGCCTGGCTCCTGCCGAGTAGCCCCGCACACCTGTGCCCTTGGTGCCATGTTGGTGCGCCGAGCCCTTGCTGCAACCTCGTCTGGCCAAGAACCACTTATGCCCATGGCATCTTGTGCCGCCGACCTTGGGGTTCTTAGGACACCAATCTTGGTGTTGAAACCCTAGATCCCAATTTTGTGCAAAATATCTTTTATTTGATTAATTTTAAATTGTTTGATTTTAAATGATTAATTATATTATTTTATTTTATTAAAAAATAAATTATCTGTTAGTTGTTTAAGATTTTAAATCTTAAGTTTATATAATTATTTGAATTTGATTCTTTAATTATTTTGTTATCCAAAAAACTGGCATGGATGACGTGGCAAGAGATTCCCGGACACGTGGCTGACACTTGGAGGAACTCTGCTAGGATATCGACCAGAAGACAAATTATAAGTTGTAGGCAGCCTAGTCTTACCTGCGACCAATCTGGTCGCGGGTTCCGCATGCTACATGATGTTTCTATAAAGATCTTTGTAAATCCCGAAATTAACTCCCACAATCTCCTGAGTATCCGATTATTTAGGAGAGAATATCTGTAAAAAATTCATGTAACCCCCCTTGAGCCTATAAATAGAGAAAGATAGCTCAAGGAAGGGATTTTTGGCTTTCGAATTATTTGAGACTAGAGAGATTCTATTTGAGATATTGTCTTGTTCTTCAGAGGTTGGTGAAACTCATTGAACCCTAGTTCTTTGATCACTCCCTTTGATCTTATATCAATAACAATCTAAGTGGACGTAGGTTATTACCAGATCCTGGGGCCGAACCACTATAAAATCTTGTGTACATATTATATTCGTCATCACGTTCTTTTCAATGCATTCATCCACGTCAAGCATATTTTGACTCCGTGTCAGTTGCCCAAAATCAGGGTCAACATTCTGGTGCTTTCATTGAGAGCTTGATATATCACTGTTGAGAAAACCAATGGCGAAAACTACCAGGAAAGTTGGACAGGCAGCCGGGGCTGCACCATCTAAACCGCCTCCTCCTCCTCCTCCTCCCAACGTGGTGAGGATGAGCCACATTTACAATTTGAGGAGGAAGAAATGGATGACGCGACGCTAAAAAGTACTCTGGGGCGTTGCACGAAGAGCTGGCCAATCTGAGCGCCAGCCAGGAAAGTGCTGCCGAAGTCATGGCGCGGCAACAGCAAGAAATTGAACGGAAGCGCGTGGAGTTAAGTGAGAGTCAGGCGGAGATGGATCGTTGCCAGAGCGAAGCCATGGCAGCCCTAGAGGCAGCCTTGCAATTGGCTAGGAATCAGGCTGCACCTGCCTCGCAGCCTCATCAACCTACGAATGGACCAACGTAGAGGGGTCCTAATCCTAGCCAACCTATCCAACCCTCGAGTCCGCAAAGGCCCGAACAGCCTTAGGTGCCCCATGACGATGTCCCACTGGACCCTGAGGCACATCCTCCATCCTAAGCTGGTCGTGGCAATCCCCCACATCAGAGGCAGAATAGGACCGGGCATCAGCCTCGCAGTCCTAGACGCCATAGGGGCGACGAGCCGAACCTTTCGAACAGAGGACAGTATCCTCCTAGTAACAGGAGGAACTCGGAGTTAGGCTCTACGGTCCGAGGTCCCCCACGACATGATAATGTACGGGAACCTAATGACCAACACAGGCCACCCTCTAACGCTCGGGACGTTTCAGCCCGGGAAGAAAATCTAGGGAACAGTCGATCCCACCATAGCCAATCAAGATTCAGAGATGGCCATGGTTATAATGAGGCCGACTCAGGCAAAGGAAATGCCGGTCGAAGGAATGAAGAAAGAGGTGGAGGCAGGAGCCAGATACCTCAAGATGACTAACCCGGCAGACGGGACGCTGGGGGGCAACCCAGGCAAAATAACATCTTCAACCGAGTCGGAGCTAGCGAGCAGCGGAAGAGAGATGAGGATTTGAGAGATGTGCTCAATGATCGCCGTGAGCGACATGGCGAGAACATCCCCCCAGCAACAGAGGCTACAGCGATTCCTGTCGCTGTGTAGGCCCAGATAGATGCCCTCAACCAGGCGGTGCAACAGCTGGTCGGGGGAAGAACATCTTACATCGACCACGACAGGAGGAAAGGCACTCCTTTCGTCCAGAGGATAGCTATGGCAGAGACTCCTAGCAAGTTTAAAAGGCCTACGCTTCCGAACTTTGATGGGTACGGTGACCCGGTATCTCACGTCAATAAGTTTGAGATACAAATGGACATTCAGAAAGTGTCCGAAGATGCTCGGTGCAGGATCTTCCCTGTGACACTTTCTGATGCCGCGCAGGAGTGGTTTTTCAAGTTCCCTCCTGCGAGCATAGTTTCCTATGAGATGTTCGTAAAGGAGTTTTATGGACAGTTCTACGCAGGTCGAGTGCATCCGACCAAGGCAAACCAGCTGATTGAAATACGCCAGCAGGATGGAGAACCATTGAAGGACTACATCCAGTGCTTTATACGAGCAGCAGCTGGAGCAAGAACGGTGGGGGACGAAGGCAAAATGATGGCCATAACCGCAGGGGTTAGGCGTCGCACCCCTCTCTGGAAAGGCCTTCGAAAAGATGGGGTCAGAGCTACCCAGGAATTATTGGACCGGGCTGATCATTACATCAAGCTCGAAGATGCCATTGCTGACGATGGGAAGCCTCCAGGCAAGGATAAGAAGGCTGCATAATGAGCCTTCCACCTCCGACAATAAACGAGCCAAGGGTAACCGTTATGAACCTCGGTTCACTAACTACACTGCCTTAGTTGAGTCTCGGGGAGAGGTTTATCAGGCCACGAGTTCCAGTGTGCCTTATAAGAAGCCTGCCCCCATTCGGAAGGATATTTCGAAAAGAGACACTACCAAGTTCTGTCGTTATGATAAAGACTACGGACATGACAAAAATGAATGCAACCAGTTGAAGGACGAGATCGAGTTCCTTATCAGACAAGGACACTTGAGAAGATATGTACAGGCCTCGGGAAATTCCCAACGAGAAGCTCTAGGTGGCAACGAGCAAGCGCCCACACGTCAACGCTCGCCACCTTTGCAGCCTACCCCCGTGATTGGCACATTGTTAACCATTTGTGGAGGCCCGCACCTAGTGGGAAATAGCGGAAAGGCCAGGGAACGATACGCTCAGACTCTGCGCCACGACCAGGACATCGAGATGATGACTGTGGAGGACCGCGCGCCAAAAAAGGCTCGATCAGAAGAGGGCAAGATAACCTTCTCTGATAGTGATGCCCAACATGTCCGGTTCCCACATTCCGATCCGCTGGTCGTGGATATCCAAATGGCCAACATGATGGTGAAGAGAGTGTTGGTCGATACAGGAAGTTCGGTGAATATCCTGTATAAGTCTTCGCTGGAACACATGAAGTTGTCCATTAAGGACCTGGAGCCCTGCAACCAGACAATATACGGCTTCTCTGGTGAGGGACTTGCCCCCGCAGGATCAATCAGACTACCACTGACGACACGTACAGCACCTGCTACTAGGACATTACTTGCTACTTTTAGTTGATTGTCCTTTGGCGTACAATGTCGTCATTGGAAGACCTATACTGGTTGATCTAAGGGCCGTCACCTCTATGTGGCACTTGGCCATGAAATTATCGACAGACGCGGGGGTAGGACGCGTGTTGGGAAACCAGAGGGAGGCCAGAGAGTGCTACAACGCCTCAGTCACGAAGGCGAAAAAGGGAACACCAAAGAGCACTACTTCAGATAGGTTGCAGATGGCAATTGATACACAAGCCCAATCCGGTGATGAGGTCACCAAATAGGGTGTTGCCCAAAGTGAGGATAGAGATTTAGATCCTCGCTTTGGGGATTTTGAAGAAAACGTTGGACCCATCGAGGACCTGGAAGAGGTCCAACTCGACGAAAAAGACCCGACCAGAGTCGTGAAGGTCGGGAAAAACCTGGAACAAACCACGAAGCAGGCACTGGTGGAATTTTTGCAGAAGAACCAGGAAGTCTTTGCCTGGTCGCACAAAGACATGGCTGGGATAGACCCTGAAGTTATCAGCCATGTCCTGAACATTGACAAGAGTTTTCCACCTGTGCAACAAAAAAGAAGGCTGCTCGATAAGGATCGATCGAGAGCCTTAAAAGAAGAAGTTAAAAGGTTAAAGGGGAATGGGTTCATTAGGGTGGCGTTTTATCCATCGTGGGTCTCCAATCCAGTGCTGGTTCCCAAGCCTAACGGCAAATGGCGAACCTGCGTGGATTTTACAGACCTCAATAAAGCCTGGTCAAAGGATTGCTTCCCACTCCCAAGAATCGACCAGTTGGTCGATGCCATTGCAGGACACGAGATCCTCTCCTTCATGGATGCATATTTGGGCTACAATCAGATTAGCATGCATCCCCCTGATGAGGATCACACCAGCTTTCGGATCGATACGGGCTTATACTGTTATAAAGTAATGCCCTTCGGACTGAAAAATGCAGGTGCGACTTACCAGCGGTTGGTTAACCACATGTTTAAAGAATTGATCGGAGTAAACGTGGAGGTATACGTGGATGACATGCTGGTAAAGTCAAAAAAGGAAGAAGGACATGTGAAGGATTTGCAAGAGTGTTTCGATGTATTGAACAAGTACCAGATGAAACTAAATCCTCTCAAATGTTCCTTCGGAGTTGGATCAGGGAATTTTTTGGGGTTCATTGTTAATTCAAGAGGAATCGAGGCCAACCCCGACAAGATAAAATCCCTGATCGACATGAAATCGCCAGAGAAGATCAAAGATGTACAAAGTTTAACTGGGAGGATTGCAGCCTTAAGTAGATTTATTTCAAAATCAACGGATAAATGCGTCCCTTTCTTCAATCTACTTAGGGGCAACAAAAAGTTTGAATGGACAGGAGACTTTGAGCAAGCTTTTCAGGCCTTGAAAGCCCATATGGCACAACCTCCTATTTTGTCAAAGCCTATCGAAGGAGAAACTTTGTTCATTTACCTAGCGATCACTGAAGTTGCTGCTAGTGCGGTACTACGAGAGGAAGAGGGTGTACAAAAAGCATTTTACTATGTAAGCAAGAGGCTAATGGGAGAGGAATTGAGGTATCCTCCCATCGAGAGGTTAGCATACTGTTTAATCTTGGCCTCAAGGAAGCTATGTCCTTACTTCCAAGCCCATCCCATTACAGTCTTAACTACCCAGCCCCTTCGGCAAGTCCTCCAAAAACCAGAGGCGGCTTGGCATTTATTAAAATGGGCAGTCGAACTAGGGCAGTTTGACATTACATATTCACTGCGAGCAGCAGTGAAAGGGAAAGTCTTGGCCGATCTTATTGCAGAGTTCACGAAAATCCTAGAGAGCGAGCAGTGCGAAAAGCCTAGTGCGCCTGTACCTCAAGATGAAGTTCCTTCGTGGAAATTATTCACGGATGGGTCATCCAACGAATCCCACGCAGGAGCGGGAGTGATATTGATAACGCCGGAAGGGCATCGTTTTCACTGCGCCATTAGGTTCAACTTCACCGCGTCAAACAATGAAGCTGAATACGAAGCACTCCTCGTTGGATTGAGAATGGCCAAAGACATGAGCATAAAGGCGCTTGATATTTACAGTGACTCACAGCTGGTAGTGAATCAAGTTCTTGGGGAATATCAGGCACGAGGGCTACAAATGGTGGCCTACTTGAATAAAACAAAAGACCTGCTAGCCCAGTTCACGAAGTATACCCTCCAACAAATACCGCGGGATCAGAATTCGAATGCAGATGCCTTAGCCAAACTCGCGAGCGCGAAAGATGCTGACACTGTGAACATTGTGCCAGTAGAAAAATTGAGTGAGCCAAGCATACAAGCAATTGAAGCCAGTATGGAAATCTGGGTAGAAAACACATGGATGGTGCCTTACTTGGAGTATCTGACAAATGGTGCACTACAAACAGATAGAAAAAAAGCCAGAACTCTACAAAGGCAGGCTGCTAGGTACATACTGGTCGATGGTGTTATGGACCGAAGAGGATACTCCATGCCACTTCTCAAGTGCATTACACCAGAAAAAGCTAAGGAGCTCATGAAAGAGGTACATGAAGGCTTCTGCAGGGATCACGCTGGGGGGCAAAGTTTGGCAAAAAAGATTCTAAGGCAAGGTTATTTCTGGCCGACCATGAATGAAGATTCGATGGAGTTTGTACGAAAATGCGATAAATTTCAAAGGTTCTCCAAAATTCCACGAGCAGCTCCAAACGAGTTGAAACAGATGTAGAGTCCGTGGCCTTTTGCAATATGGGGGATAGATTTGATTGGATCCCTGCCAACCGAAAAGGGTGGAGTGAAATACGCAGTTGTGGCAGTTGACTACTTCACCAAATGGGCCGAAGCTGAACCACTTGCTACCATAACGACCAAGAAAGTTCTTGACTTCGTCATCAAGAACATTTTTTGCCGGTATGGTTTGCCCTGAAAGATTGTTTCAAACAACGGAACCCAATTTGACAGCGACTTATTCACCGACTTCTGCGAAAGGCACGGGATTATCAAAAGCTTTTCTTCAGTTGCGCATCCACAAGCAAACGGACAAGTCGAGGCCGTGAATAAAACTTTTAAGGACACCCTGAAGAAGAGGCTTGAAGATGCTAAAGGAGCATGGCCAGAGCAGCTGCCTGAAGTCCTCTGGTTGTATAGAACGTCTCACCGAAAAGCGACAGGTCATACCCCGTTTTCCTTAGCCTACGGATATGAGGCCATGTTACCTGTCGAGTTGGATCCCCCCTCACATCGACGCATAGCATACGACCAGGACCAGAACAGCCAACTGATGATGGAGTCCCTAGACTCAATTGATGAAATACGAGAGAAAGCCCAACTCCGAGTTGCTGCGTACCAGCAAAAGGTCGCCCGGTACTTTAACTCGAAAGTAAAAGAAAGGAAATTCAACATCGGTGACTTGGTGCTACGACGAGTTTTCTTGAATACCCACGACCCCACTGCTGGAGTACTCAGACCTAATTGGGAAGGACCTTACAAGATTGAAGAAGTCCTTCACCCGGGCACCTACAAACTTGCACGCCTAAACGGAGATCTCGTTCCACGTTATTGGAATGGAGAACACCTGCGCAAGTATTATCAGTGAACAGTCCTTTTTAAAGGACTGGCTTGTATTAAATTTTACTTTTTACAAGTTTTGAAAAAAGGGTTAGCCACGTTGTATGGCTAATCGCTTATAAATGTAAGATCCTTTTTTAGGATCACTTGTAAAGACATGTTTAGTCCATTTTTAATACGAGATTATAAGGGACTGTGCGTAGCCAGTCATTCTTGCCAACTTTTGTAAATTTATTTTTACAAGTATTTGTTCATTACGTGTGTTGTTTTGCTGTATTACAAGTATTGCGTTTCCAACCGAGCAGAAATGTTCGAACAGGTCATGGTCAAGGCAAGTGACCAAGGACCTAAAGCTCCTCAATCACTTGGGGGGCATATAAGGTACATCGATAGCAAAGCATACCAAAAGGTATGTAAACACATGAACAAAATAAGTGAAAGCATGCTAAGGTACTTAGAGTATTTTTCAAAATTTATATTTTGTTAAATCAAACCAAAGTACTATGCTAAGTTCGGTCATACGGACAGATGTTATAGTAAATGAAAATATTATAACATTATAATGTAGTCTTTTACACCGCAAGCATCACCGCTTGGATGTAATTGTTCAAATAAAAGGAAAGTTTGCTGCCCATGCAGCAAATTTAAAAAAAAATATATAGTCTTTACAGCACGACCCGTGGATTGTGTAATTAAAAAAATTAATAAATAAATAAAAAGTTCAAGAAGCATTAGGAGCAGGATGGTCTTTGTCAACATTTTGATTGGTCGTATCCTCAACAGCTCCTTCTTCCTCTACGCCAGCAATGCTTGGGGATGCAGGGGTCCTTGCTCTTTCCTCTTCTTCAGCCAATCGAGCAGTGCAGCGGGCCAGCTTAGCATTCCTGGCATTTTCTGGAAGGTAGTCAAAGTTGGCACCCCGGTTGTGTTTCCAGAAATCGTAAAAACACCGAAGCGTCGTATTCTTGTACCTTTCCAGATCTTTGGCATTGGTAAGTTTCAGCTGCTCTATTTGGCTCTCAAGAAGAACTATGGCCTTGTCCTTGGAAAGAAGCTCCTCTTTGAGTCTCTTGCCTTCGCGATATTGGACTTTGCTGGAATCCTGGTATTCATCCCTCTGCTTCTTCATGGCTGCCTTGGAAGCCTCAGCCTCTGCGAGCTTTTCCACCGCGGCATCCTTCTGTTGGGTGACCACCTCCAACTCCCCCACATGCCTGGCTTCTGCAGCCTGAAGATCCTCAGCGGCTTTCACCTGGTACCTCTCGATGGCTTTTGCCCTAGCCTGGTCGATGGTAGCTTGGGCACGGGTACGAGCAACAGTTGCAGTCAGCAAGTCCTGTGGACAAAGGACAAAGTTAAAGTCTGTTGCAAGGAAAAAAAATGAAAGCCAAAGAGATAAGAAATGCTTACGCTGGCAATTTCGTTTAGGGCCCTTTTCAGAATTTGGTCGACCCCCATATTTTCTGTCTCAGCCATCGCGTCCTTGCAGCGTTCATACCTCACGATGTGTGCAAGGCGGTCCTTGGCTGCTCGCAAGGTGCGAGTTGAAAGTTTGGCCCCTGGAGCTTCGGCCGGCTGGGTTTGTTCTTTAGCTGCTGCAGGTGGAGGATTCATCGTAGCGGGCGGGGTTTCCTTCTCAATAGGAACCGAAGGCTGGGCAGAAGCTTGCTTAGTTGGCACGTCCTTAGAAGGATCTTCTGTTCGACCCTTCTTGGCAGGAGGTCCTTGGCTCGATTCGCCGTTGTGCCTCCTGGACGTCTTTTGCCGAACTAGAGGGACTTCTACCTCCTCCTCGGTCTAGTACAAATCGAAGACGTTGGGAGCGGCCATATCTGCGTACAAATAAACATATTCAAATGATAAGATAAAGGCGGATAGAAACTCTTGATGAAACAGAAAAGAGGTCACAAAGTTTAAATACCCGAGCTACACTACTAGTCGCTATACTATTGACTCTATTAGTCACACACTCACTATCTGGCACGAAGAAGTCTGGCCCTAGATTTAGAGTATACGTAAAGCTGCCCTCCCCATCAAACAAGTGACAAGGAATTGGCAAGCTATTTAAAAGCGAAATAACTGTACCGTTTTCATCGGAGGATTCATCCAAGTCCACAACAGACTCTGTTGCCTTTTGTTTCCCCATGCCATGGGGTGCAGAAGGCCTTTCTGCGGAAGGATTGCTCGTGGGTTCCCTGATTGTAACCCCCGTTGGCCTCCTTTGAGGAGGGGATGCTGGGGGTTGCTGCTTGGGATCCCCCTTGGCCATTGCATCTGCTACCACAGGTCCTCTTGTTTCATGGCGAGGAGCCAGGAGGCCAGATAGCCTCAGATTTTCATCATTGACCAGGGACTTGACGCTTGTTTCTACGTTTGTCATCCTGGCCAATGCGGTGGACCTCAACACCATGTCTGGTGTTGGGGTCGGATGTAGCCATGGTCCTGAAAGGCAAAATGTACTTTAAGAAAAATGAAGAAAAATTCGCTGATGAAAAGTATCGACCAGTAAAAACAGCACTTACTCCCTCGAGCGAAGGCCATATTCTTGGTGGTCATGTCCGGCGTGAGGAAGTACTCCCTACTGTACTGCCCCACATTGGATATGTGAGTGGTGTCACTCAGGAACATCCGGCTCGTCTCTTGGTGACAGAGATGGAAGAAGCCCGTCCCATACTGTTGAGGGTTGGACTTGAGGTCAAAAAGGAAATTGACCGCATGGGAGGTAGGTTCTGGCCATTTTTTTAAGTTTGTACAGGATATAGAGTGCGGCCAGCATTCTATATCCATTCGGAGTAATTTGAAAGGGGGAGACACCAAAATAGTTGGCCACCCCCTGATAAAAAGGATGTAGAGGGAGGAGAGCCCCCGCCTATATATGATATCTAGACCAGGCACTGTATACACCTCCGGGAAGGTTAGCCCTTTGGTCTGCAGTTGGAATTTTGAGATTAACCCCTGTGAGAGGATACTTCCTGCAGTAGTTGGCAAGCATCCGAGGAGTCACTTGGCTGGTCGGGGAGAGATACCACTCGACATCAGGAAGGTTTTGATGATGAGGGCGGGCCCTGACTTGGATACTAGGGTCTGGGGTGGCATTTTCTCGACCACTGGTCGAAGGAACCCTAGCCTGAGAATCAGGCTGGGCAGGAGAGTTTGGGCTATCTTCAGAGTCAGGTCTTTTCTTGCCTAAAGACTTAGAACGAGCCATTTTAGGAGGTGGTGGACGAGGTCTAAAAGAAGATCGTGAAAATGGGATTTCGGGAACTAGGTCGGACGGTTGTTCCTCGCCTTCGAGCAGCTGGACAAGAAGATCGTTGTCGATGGGTCGTTCACCTCCTCACAAATCTGGCATTAAAGTCTGCAAACAGAAGAATGGGGAGGTGAGGATAGAGAATTTTTTAAGAATTTTTAGAATAACACTGGTCGAGTATAAAAGTTAAGCTTTTATACAGCAGCATTCTAAGAAAAGGTTAAAATTTTCCACACGAACAGTTTGAAAATACGGATCAAAAGGTGAAAGTAAAAATCTTTTGTAAAAGCTTTTTCAACTCCTATTAGGGCGGAAAAAAACCTATTTTTTCGGCTGGCATAAAAATCAAACTTTTACTTCGGTTTTACGTCCTAAAAATTATGATCTCGACTATCAAACTAACTCGTAACTTTTTTCACCCACAAGTCATTCTACTGACAAGCATCTCAACCCAGAAATAGATGAACTCAACAGTCAACATACAGGAGCATGCATTACAAAAATATAAAACTTAGAGGTTTCAAGACTTACCAGGAAGAAGGTCGTGGAGGTTGGTAAGAGTTTTCGAAGATCAGGGAATTCTCGGGCTGAGTCTTGAAAACGCAGAAGGAGGATCTCCAGAAGAAAATGGAAGCTCTGGTTTTAGGGTTTCTTGAAAGAGTAATGGCGTGGGCAAAAAGAAAAGGAGAACTTCAGAGATGTTATATATATATTTTTGTCTGTGGCATTAAAAGGGAGTAATCATCAGCTTCCCCTTTTTCGAATTATGGGGAAACGAGACAGCCGTCGAAATATTACTGGGGAATTGAAAAGCCGTGATTAGACAAGACTAGGTTGCTTTTTCCAAGAACACACGGAGGGTTCTGACAGGTATGGCGGGGTCACCGAAGGGGCGTTTCCTCAAAAGTTTATTTATTGCTCGTAATAAATAAACTTGGGGGGCAAATGTTATCCAAAAAACTGGCATGGATGACGTGGCAAGAGATTCCCGGACACGTGGCTGACACTTGGAGGAACTCTGCTAGGATATCGACCAGAAGACAAATTATAAGCAGTAGGCAGCCTAGTCTTACCTGTGACCAGTCTGGTCGCGGGTTCCGCATGCTACATGATGTTTCTATAAAGATCTTTTTAAATCCCGAAATTAACTCCCACAATCTCCTAAGTATCCGATTATTTAGGAGAGAATATCTGTAACAAATTCATGTAACCCCCCTTGAGCCTATAAATAGAGAAAGATAGCTCAAGGAAGGGATTTTTGGCTTTCGAATTATTTGAGATTAGAGAGATTCTATTTTATTAGACCACACTTCATGTGTCAGGTTTTAGGAATTAATCATGAATGTCACAGAGTTGACATGATAGGTAAGAAGGTCACGGGATGACCTTCTTACCAACTCCCAGGTGCCTTCTCCTATAAATATGGAGACCCCGGGAGTTACAAAGAGTTTGGACTCTATCGTGTAAGAAATACCCTGTAAAAGAATACCAAGCTTATAGCAATAATACTGACTGGTGGAGTAGAAGGATTTTAACCTTTGAACCACCTAAAAACGTAATTGTGTCACCAGCCCATTCCTAAAAAAGATCATTCATCTATTTTGGTTCAACATAAGCACTAATCCCTTCATCTTATTTTCTTAATTACCTGTTGGCGAAGAACCACGTCAACAGTTTGGTGCTTTCATTGAGAGAAAGTTAGATTGGTGTTGTCGCAAACATCCACTATGGTGACCACTCGATCCAGACACGGTAACGGGATGGAACAACATGATGGGCAGGAGGCTCATCATATCGCCATCCCCGGCGAACAAATTCCTGAGGTCCAACAGCGGACGGGCAAGCAGCCGGTGGGCCAGGATGACACTGGAAGTTCGGTGCCCCGGCCACCTAATCCAAACCCAGGTTATTACACTACGGTGGAGATGGAGAATGCTCAGCTGAGGAGCCAGCTAGCAACAGCTAATCAGCAGATCAAGGAGGTGTTGGCCCGACTAACCCCTCTTACAACCGACGCTAACGTCGGAAAGAGGTAAGGCGAGACTCATAAGTCCTGCTGGGATAATCGATCCAGGCCTAGCCGCTCGGACAGACCTCCGACAGCAAACTCTATTCCCTCATCGCACCATCGAGAGGCAAACTTCGAAGACATTCCAAGAGCCGAACAACAATAGTACAGCCGAATTTTGTCCCGGAACAGCGTCTGCCGAAGCAGCAACGATTTGGAGAGGCAACTGATCATTTTTACAGAAGAAGATCCGGGCCATGTCCAGTTCCCTCATAATGACCCTCTGGTTGTAGTAGTTCAGCTCGCTAATCGGAAGGTTAGGAGGGTGCTGATCGATAATGGGAGCTCGGTAAACCTTCTATTCCGGTCCACATTGGAGAAGATGGGTCTGACTGTCGCCGAGCTGAAGGCGACCTCCATAATGCTTTATGGTTTTTCGGGAGAAGGATCAACGGTGATAGGGACTATCGAGCTGGTGATCACCCTAGGAGAAGGACCTCGGACAGTCTCCAAACTCCTCGAGTTCGTGGTCATCGACTGCTCCGCTGCATACAATGCAATCTTGGGACGACCCACGCTCATAGCCTTTGTGGCCGTCACTTCCATTCGCCACCTTGAGATGAAATTCCCTACTTCCACAGGAATTTTCACTGTCCATGGTGATCAGCTCGCTGCCAGGGAACGCTACAGCATTTCCATGAAGGGAAAATCGAAACCCGGGAAGCTAGCAATGGCCATCCAAGGTGGTGGAGAGGAATCTCAGGAACCCTTAGCTGATCCTGAGATTGAAAAACCTCAGAGCTCCGAAAGGGAAAATATCATCTTAAGTGAGGATATTGACCCCCGAATAGGCGAGGACAGGTTCGAGCTCCAGGCTATTGAGGAGCTCGAGGAAATAAACATCAATCCGCAGAACCCTTCACGGATGGTCAAGCTCGGGAAAAACCTCTGTAGCAAGAGGAAGGCGGAGCTGACCAAATTTCTGCGGGACAACCTGGATGTGTTTGCGTGGTCACACGAGGACATGGTGGGAATCAGCCCGAGTGTCATCATGCACACCCTTCATCTGGATAAAAGCGTTCCTTCAAAGGCCCAGAAGCAGGGGCGCCTTGGAACAACCAGGGGCGCCTTCAAAGGCCCAGAAGCCTTAGAGGAAGAAGTAGCCCGGCTCAAGAAATACGGCTTTATCTGTGAAGCCAAGTTTTCGATTTGGGTCGCCAACCCCGTGCTGGTCCCGAAGCCCAACGGGAGGTGGCGGACATACATCGACTTCTCCAACCTGAATAAAGCCTGCCCCAAGGATTGTGTAACGACCCAAAATTGCTAATAAGGCTTAAGGGCCTTGATTAGTGTGCCTGGAGGGCATAATGGACTTTATGTTTGATTTTAATGAGTAAAATGCATGATTATGATTTAAAGAATGTTATATGACTATTTGACTATTTGAGATGCATGACTATGTGTATTAGTATGCATGTAGGCCCTGATTGTGTTAGAAGGGCATAATTGTAATTTTGGCCATTTTGGGCACAACTATATTGATATGTGATGATTGTTGAGATCACATTGGTATGTGGATGTATCTGTGACTTGTGACTTGAGACGATCCCAGAGAGCAGATTAGCGGAAAGTCAAGGAGGAAATTTATACCCGGCTTGGGTTAAGCCTGGGGGTATAAGCAGGAAATTTAGAGAATATATTGAGGTTAATTTTGATAATGAGGAATACATATTTGGTGATTTATCAGGTATTGTGAAGCAAGCGGGAAAATATTAGAAACACTTGAGGAATTAGCGGGAATTGGGTAAAATGACTAAAATGGCCCTACGTGGACAAAAAGGGTTTAGAATTTATAGGGAGGGTATTTTAGTCATTATACTTCTTAGAGATAGATTAAATGAGGCTTTATATAGTGAGTGGGATTGTTAGAGAGTGTGAGAAATCTGAAGGAAAAGAAAGAAAAATGAAGAAAAAGAAAAGAGAGAAAAACAGAGGGTTTTCCAAAAGGGGCGATTTGAGGATTCTAGCACCATTTCCTCTTCAATTTTCTTGGAGCAAAGCTCAGTGGAGAGTTAGGATAGACTGAGCATCAAGGATCCTAAGCTAGGCTTGATGATTGGAAAGGGATTAGCAAGAACACATCAATGTTTGAGGTAAGTTTTTAGAGTTTTCAGTTTTTGGGTTTTGACTGGTTTGGGCTGTGTATCTAAGCTGAATTGATGGGAACTTTAGGGGGGTTCAGGCCAAGCTTTGAGAAGAGCAAGCTAAGGAGGTCTAGGGTTTAACCCAAGGCTGAAATTGCATCAACGGTATGAATTCTAAGCCCTTAACTTTGATGTTTGACTGAATTTCTGGGTTTTGGGTTAATCATGGTAGATTTTGAGATTTGGGATGAATGTACTTGGGTTTTTAGGATTTGGGATGTTTGGGATGAGTGGAGAGTGTTTATAAGCTTGATTTTGAGTTTGGTGAAGATTTGGAGAAGTTTGGGTTGAAATTGGCTCAAAGAAATCGCAGAGAAGAAAATGAGAATTTGCCTGCCTGCAACTAGCGCTACAGCGCTAGTCTTTGGGCGCTGTAGCGCTAGGCCCTATTTCTGGGGATGCTGATTCTGCTTGTAGCGCTATAGCGCCCTCTTTTGAGTGTTGTAGCGCTACCCTGTGCCCAGAAAAGGGTTTTTGGGCTATTTGTGAGGGATTTTGACCTAGGGTTCGGGGTTCGATTCCACCACCTTGTTTTGTGGATCTAGGATTTCCCGGGGTGCTCGGGATTGGTCCCGAGGTGAGGTTTTGGAATCGAGGTTTGGTGTTGACTTTGACCTATGTTTGTGCTTACGTGTGCGCTAAGGCTCGAGTGGGATCGTGCTCAAGGAGTCAAGTGATCGAAGCTATCGAATTGAAAGGTAAGAAAACTATAGCACCCATAGGACAGGGCATGGGCCCACAGTGTGATTGTAGGGCACGACCCTATATTGCATTACATGTTAGGGTGCAGACTTGATTGAATTGATATATGTTCAAATGTTATTTGAGATAGACTATCTGTGATTATAGTTGAATGAAACGGCAAGGAGCCGAGAACGGCAGTGGGGCCGGAAGTACCACTTAGCACGTGAAGTGCTTGTAGTCAGGGTGGGACCCCATGGATACATGTGATATCCTTACGGTGAGGACCGAGACCCCATGCTTTGGTAAGGCTTTTGGGGCGGCATGGCCGGGTCGCTTAAGTCTAATGGTTGGCATGTTTATCTGTGGACTATCTGATATGATTAACTGTATAATTTTCATATGTTATGAACTGCATGAGTTTTCTTGCCGGGCTTCGGCTCACGGGTTCTCTGTGTTGCAGGTAAGAGCAAAGGTTGAGTCGACCAGCCATGAGTACGGAGAGCATGAAGCGACGCGTACATGTTTGGCCTGCCAGACTGCTTTGGTTGGGGGTATTTTCGAGAAATGGCTGTAATAACCTGTGATTTTAATAACGGACCAACTGTAAACTTATTTTAAGTTGTAAATAGTTTTCAAACCTTATTTTGGGATCCCAAATGTTAAATACTAGAAGTTTTCAATGAAACCACGCATTTTTAAAGATTACAACCTTAACTTTTGCTTAGTCACACTTTTGTTTTAAAAACCTCGGTTAGCGAGTTCATTGCACATTGTTTTGTCTTCAAACTCACTTGGTAACAGCTCTAAGGAAGTAGGGCGTTACAGATGGTTTCCCATGGCCGAGGATTGACCAATTGGTGGATGCCACGGCAGGGCACGAGCTCATGTCATTTATGGATGCGTACTCAGGCTACAATCAGATCGCCATGAATCCGGCGGACCAGGAGCACACCAGCTTCATGACCCCGACTAACGTTTATTGTTACAAGGTCATGCCATTCGGGCTGAAGAACGCCGGTGCTACGTACCAAAGGTTAGTAAATAGAACGTTCGCAAGCCAGATCGGGACGAACATGGAAGTGTATGTTGATGACATGCTAGTCATGTCAAAGACTGCCGATAACCATGTTTCCGACCTGGGAGAATGCTTCAAGATACTACGGGAGTATGGCATGAGGCTTAATCCACAAAAGTGCACTTTTGGAGTCGCATCGGGAAAATTCCTGGGTTTCATCATCAATACCCGAGGAATCGAGGCAAACCCCGACAAGATCAGATTGTTGCTCGAGCTTCCCTCACCCAGGTCACGCAAAGATGTCCAAGGCCTGACAGGAAGGGTGGCAGCCCTCAACCGATTTATTTCAAAATCCACCGATAAGTGCTTGCCATTCTACAACCTGCTCCGAGGAAATAAGAAGTTCGAATGGACAGAGGAGTGCGAAAGCACTTTCCTCGACCTGAAGGCACATCTGGCCGAGCCGCCCGTATTATCTAAACCAAAAGCAGGAGAGCCTCTTTTTCTCTACCTAGCTGTCACAGAGGATGCAGCTAGTGCAGTGTTGGTCCGAGAAGAAGACAGGATTCAGAGACCTGTCTATTACATCAGCAAGAGACTTCTCGGAGCTGAATCCCGGTACCCGTTGATGGAGAAATTGGCATTCTACCTTATCACGACCTCTCGAAAGCTCAGGCCGTACTTTCAGTCCCACTAAATACACGTCATAACCGATTAGCCTTCAAGGCAGGTTCTGCAAAAACCTGAAGCATCAGGACGTCTGTTAAAGTGGGCTATCGAACTCAGTCAGTTCGAGATTTTGTACAACCCACGAATGGCTATAAAAAGTCAGGCCCTGGCCGATTTTGTAGTAGAGTGCACAGGATTCCGGGACGATCCTGCAGAAGACTCACCCCAGGTCACCTCGGCCCAGGCGTCGTGGAGGATCTTCGTGGATGGTTCATCCAATGAGAACGGCTCCGGGGCTGGAATCATTTTAATATCCCCTGAGGGACATAGATTCCACTCGGTGCTGAGATTCAGATTCAAGGCCTCCAACAACGAGGCCGAATACGAAGCTTTAATGGCCGGGCTGAGAATAGCCCTGGAGCTGAAGGCAAGCTCCGTCCAGTGCTTCAGTGACTCCCAACTCGTGGTAAACCAGGTTCTGGGTGAATATCAGGCACGAGGACCCAAGACGGCTGCCTACCTAGCAAAGGTAAAAGTGGAACTGTCCGCATTTGGGCGAAGCTCAATCGAGCAGATACCTCGGGAGCAGAACGCTAACGCAGACGCTCTTGCCAAGCTCGCCACCTCCGGGGAGACGGAGGCTCTGGTGTTAGTTCCGGTAGAGTTCTTGGAAAAACCAAGAATAGAAGAAGCCAGGGCGGAGGTTGAGATGATCGACGCTAGGCCAACCTGGATGACCCCTATCCTCGAGTATCTCACCGAGGGGAAGCTACCTGAAGGGCGTAATGATGCGCGACGAGTACTGTATCAAGCTCCCAGGTATACAATGGTGGATGGGGTGCTATACCGACATGGGCACTCCCTACCTCTCCTACGATGTGTTCTTCCAGGCAAAGCAAAGGCCATCCTGCAAGAAGTGCATGAGGTTTTTTGTGAAGATCACACTGGGGGGCAAAGCTTGGCCCTAAAGGTCCTGAGGCAAGGATATTACTGGCCCACTCTGTCCAAGGATTCTATCTCGTATGTCAAGAAGTGCGACAAGTGCCAGCGGTTCGCCTCAGTTGCCCGAGCTCCCTAAGTCGAGCTGAAGATGATCTCGTCCCCATGGCCATTTGCATTTTGGGGGATCGACTTAGTTGGCACCCTCCACACTGGAAAAGGCGGGGTCCGTTACGCCGTGGTGGCCATCGACTACTTTACGAAGTGGGCTGAGGCAGAACCTTTGGCAATGATAACTTCCAAAAAAGTCCTCGACTTTGTGGTTAAGAGCATTATCTACTGATTCGGGTTGCCCAAGAAAATCATTTCCGACAATGGGACTCAGTTCGACATCGACCTTTTCACCAAATTTTGCGAAAGGTATGGAATTGTGAAAAGTTTCTCCTCCGTGGCCTATCCTCAGGCGAATGGCCAGGTCATGGCCATCAACAAGACGTTAAAGGCGAGCCTCAAGAAGAGACTAGACGAAGCGAAGGGGGTCTGGCCAGAACATCTCCCCCAGGTTTTGTGGGCATACCCGACCTCGCATCGGACTCCTATGGGTCATACTACTTTCTCCCTAACCTTTGGGAGTGAGGCAGTCCTCCCTGTGGATATTAAGGTACTTTCACATAGGGTCCAGGCATATGACCAGGACCACAACCACGAGCTACTTTGCACTTCCCTTGACTTGGTTGATGAAAGACAAGAAGATTTGCAACTCCAGCTCACACATTACCAGCAAAAAATCACTCGCTATTGCAACTCAAAGGTCAAAAAACGCGCCTTTAGCGTTGGTGACCTGGTCCTCAAGAGAGTTTTCTTAGCCGGTAAGGATCCCAAAGATGGGGTATTGGGACCGAACTGGGAAGGACCATATCAAGTCATCGAGGTCATTAAAGAAGGAACTTACAAACTAGCTCGGCTTGATGGAGGGGCAGTCCCACGAACTTGGAACGCCATCCATTTGAAGAGATATTATCAATGATTCCCTTGTAATGCCTAAAAGGTCATTTTTTATGTATTACGCAATGAGAATTAACTTTTTTCGTTTAATGACTGTACATATTTACAAGTGTAATCTACAGTAACCACGAAAGACCCTTTCCCAGTTACTTGGGGGGCATATGGTACCTGGATATAACCAGGTCGCCTTAAAGACTTAGAAGTTAATTCAAATCGATTGATCGTTGTTTTTCTTAAAAAACGCGAGATATTGATAATGGATTAACATGAACTAAGCTCTACCCTAGATGCAACCAGGTTCTAAAACTTAGAAGTTAATTTAAATCGATTGATCGTTGTTTTTCTTAAAGAGCACGAGATATTGATAAAAGTTAACACAAACTAAGTTTTCAAATTAAGTCCCTGGAAATAACCAGGTCATAAAACTTGGAAGTTAATTTAAATCGATTGATCGTTGTTTTTCTTAAAGAGCACGAGATATTGATAAAAGTTAACACGAACTAAGTTTTCAAATTAAGTCCCTGGAAATAACCAGGTCATAAAACTTGGAAGTTAATTTAAATTGATTGATCGTTGTTTTTCTTAAAGAGCACGAGATATTGATAAAAGTTAACACGAACTAAGTTTTCAAATTAAGTCCCTGGAAATAACCTGGTCATAAAACTTGGAAGTTAATTTAAATGGATTGATCGTGGTTTTTCTAAAAAAGCACGAGATATTGATAAAAATTAACTCGAACTAAGTTTTTCAGAATAGTAACTAAACTGCGTAAAGACAAAAGGAAATAAGTTAATTAAAAATAAAATTGATAATTAGATTGTCTCGAGGTAGAAACACCTCATGCAAAAGTTACACAAAAAAAAAAATTGAGAATATTAAAGGAAAAGATGCGAAAAAGGAAGGCCCTAAGCTCCGCCAGGCTGCCCCGTGGAGGTCGCCGTCTCACCCTCCTGCTTAGCTGCGCCGGAGACTTCCCTGGTCTCAGAAGGTGCTTCTTTCTCGAGGCGAGCTTTAAACCCCTCCAGTAATGGTTCCCAGACGTCCGCTCCCAAGAAGGAGAAATCACCTTCAGAGTTGTAGACCTAGCAATGGTAGAGCATGTCCTCCATGGCGGTGCTGGAGGCTGCCTTCTCGGCTTCCAGGGCAGCCTTGGCCTCCTCGGCCCCAGCCTTCACAGTGTCTAGCTCTGCCCGAGCAGCGGCGAGGGTGACTTTGGTAGCCTCGACCTCTTGAAGCTTGGGATGGGCTTCTTCCAGATCGGCCTGCGCGGCCGCCAAGGTATCCTTAGCCTCCTGCAAGGATGTCTGGTGGGTGGCCACAACCACTTGGTGCTCGCCCCTCATATCCTCGAGCTAGGCCTTGGTCCGGGCTATGCTCTTGTGAAGGGCCAAGGCGCTCTACAAAAACGGAGAGGCAACTGCCTTAAGAAAAAGAGAAGGGAGAAAGGAAAAACAGGGCAAGGCATGCTAATCAAAGATCACAAAAGGATAAGGTCAGCTTACTGTTAGAGCCATGCCCAAGGAAGATTCCAGCATGCCCACCGGGCTCCTTGTTTCGATGGCCCTGAGCTCCCTCTCGTTGAAGCGGTAGAAGTGGCTGACGGTGTAGTTCGCCGTCTCATACATCGTCCCCCGAAAGACGTCTGGTATCTTCTCCAGGTCCTGGGGGTCAACCGGGATGCGCACCTCGGGAGGCACAATCGCAGAAGCCTCGGGCTCCGCCCCTGTATCTCGGACGAAGGCCGAAGCTCGCGGAGGGGTGGGGGCATGCTCCCCCATGCAGAGGAAGGTGCGGTTTCCTCGACAAGGGCGGCTGGGGGCTGCTCTTTCTTCTTTGCAGGAGACTTGGTCGGGGTCCCGGCGGCTTTCTTCACCATCCGGAGCTTCTTCATTTTGGACCCAGAGGCTCCGGCTGAGGAATTCCCCCCGGTGAACACAGACCGCAGATTTTTTCCCCCGGGCTGAGACATCTCCTCTTGTAAAACAAAGACATGGTTAGTACACAAGTTAGCAGTCATGCAAAAACAAAAACAAAGGGGAAAAAATCAAAATTCAAGTATGTATATATACTAAAGGGAATCCTACCCCTCGAGCTAGACGAAGAATCTATGATTACGACCATCGGCCCCGGAGCTTCCGCAGGGGAATCTAAGCCAATAATTTCTCGAGCTGGCGCAGGTTCTGGATCCGAGGCTGTCTCAGGACTAGACTCTTCTACGTATTGCCTAAGACTTGGTGCTACGGTACCCTCCCGGAGTGATGGCCATGACCGAAGGTTAGTCCCATACTCCTCAAATAGGACCGACCTAAAAGCTAGGGTGTTGTCTACAACTATGGTCCCCCTAGGGCGCCTACTTTCGTAGTCCGGCACGAGCTAGTCGACGCAGTGGAGCAGGGTTTCATCTAAGTCTGGGTCACTTTGATGGCGTTGGACGATCTGTCTGGGATTGAACCTAGCTAGCCGGGGGTCTGCAGTGGCCCTATCTAAGTTCCTAATCGTATAAGGGTTACCTTGGCCGGAGGGACCTGCAGCTGCTCCGGACCGGATTCTCTCCTCGTCCGTTCTTTGGGAGACCTCCAACGCCCATTTCCTCGTCCTCACGAGGGGCACCTCGTCCTCCTCATCTTCATCCCCTACGACCTCCTCCACGATGATAGGCCTCGTATCGCGGGCTGGGGGAAGCACTCAGGGCCTCCTCAGGTTCAGAGTCTGGCCTGGGGAGATCAGCTTACAGGCCAGCATCGTCTCGTCTGTCACGAGCTGGCGATAGTCCTTTTCAATGGGGGCAAGCCTGCCAGTGTCTCGTACTGGCTCTTGAGGATCACAGACTTCTCTGTCCTCGCGAAGATAGCTGCAGAATTATTCTAAGTCAGAAATGGATATAGGGTGAGCTAACCGATACTTAACATACGAGCTAAGGTTGAAAGGCACTTACGAGGACGGTTGAAGTAGTGCAGCTCGCAGTTTTGAAACCCCGTCGACATAAAGAATTGATCTTTGAAGTCGTTGGGGTGGTTGGGCAGCTCAATGACCGCAGCCATGTTGGGGAAGCAGGTTAAGTATTAAAACCCGTCACCTCTCCCCCGCTGCTCCGGACTGGCCTTGAGGCAGAAGAAATACAGAATGTTTGCAGGAGTGGGGACCTCCCACTCCTGTTTCAAGAACAAGCATCTTAACCCCGCCAACAAACGGTAAGAGTTGGGGGGGAGCTGGAATGGGGCCAACCTTACGTAGTTGAGGAAATCGGCAAAGTACTGGTCCAATGAGAGGAAGGCCCCCGCCTTGAAATGTTCGTTGCTCCAGGCCGAGAACACCTCATCAAGCGGCGCGCAGCTCCGCTTGCCTTCTAAGGGAGGTCGGGCAACCACGGTTCCCCTCCCCAGCTCGATGTTGTGGGAGAGGAATATTTTTTTAACCCTTGCCTAGTCAATGATCTTCGAAACAATCCTCTCCGCCTCAAAGAATGCATTGGGGACCACCTCGAGCTCCCGTTCCACTGCTGGCCCGAAGTTGGGAATCGGGGATTCAGCCATCACCTCATTTCCCTTGTTTTGTTGGGATGACGAGCTGCCTACGGACTTCTTGGGAGCGTTTTTCTTGGGTCCCATCTGGTCGCCTAGCGAACAAAAAGGAAAAATTTTAGAAGAAGGCGACCTAAAAATGGAGAAAAATCTGAATGTGTTTCCTTGACATGAGCTGAGGTAAGCCCATCCCATGGAGGGTGAGACCACGCGGTTCTATGAACAGGCGCCTGTGCTCCCAACAGGTCCCCGATTACTCAGAATTCATGTGTCAGGAGGGTCAGGATAGAATTTTCCTTGGAAGGAAAGTTTCGGTAGGAAAGAGAGGCAAAACCGTCTGTGAGGCGTGTCCCCTAAGCTACCCGGTTTTGCACCCAAAATACTGGGTATTTTAAACAAGCATACCTAAAATCCTACCCAGAAAGTTTCCCCATAAAACGCACCAAGGCTCCTAAATTGTTTTCTACTGCAAACGATACCCTAACCTAAAAGGCTTTTACCCTTCATGCCCACAAAAAACCAACAAAACCCTGCATGTGGCTACAGTAAATATTTACCTAAGCTACAGTGAAAAATAATTTCAAAACATGCACGGTCAGGAGACTTACTGAGTGTTCTGGTTGAGAAGAGGATGAAGGGATCGCCTGGGTTGGGTCTTCGTCGGAGTAGTTGATTCCAAAGCTTCGAAGGGGCCCTTACACCTGAACTTCTTGAGTGCTGGGAATGGCAGCCGGAAAGAAGAGGGTTTTTTCTTTTGAAAATGAAGAGAGAAGAAGAAAATTTCTGAAAAATTTCAAATGAACGAGTGGCCCATGCGGATGGTGGCCACCCCTTTTATATACGTGAAGGGACACATGAGGAGGACCGTTGGATTACCCTGATGTGGGATCTAAGGCCCTTCACTTGAAAGACGAAACGACGGCTGAGTATAGGCTAGGCCATTAAATGCGGTTCTCGGAAGACATACCATCACCAACCACGATGTTCCACGTATTTGGCGCCTGCATAGAATGTGGAATATGAGGAGATCATGGGGAAGCCTAAAAGCCCCTACTGTGGCCCTATGCGACTTCGTGTACCACGAGCAGGGGCTTGGGGGGCAAATGTACGCCCTGTTTTTCCCACGGGCTGTTAGCAAGCTGAGATACGACCTAATCATGTCTACCACGTGGACATCCACAAGACCGGAGCTGCCACTCGAAAGATCCTACCTCCTTAGCTCGAGGTAACCTAAGGGTTCGCCAAGATTAGACTGAGTTTGGACTTTGAAAGCCACAGGTCGAGGGAAGTATCCAGCTCGTGGTACGAGCTAGAGTTGGAGGCTGTGACCCCTTATAAAGTCAACCACGCAAGGTAAACGTGCATATATCAGACATCACGTGTCTAATATATCCCTGACTTCTCGGACACGCAGCATGAACGTGCGCATCCTGGCACCCACGACTGGGTTGGGCCGTGCGTCCCATTATCCCCCTTACCTATTGATTAGACCACACTTCATGTGTCAGGTTTTAGGAATTAATCATGAATGTCACAGAGTTGACATGATAGGTAAGAAGGTCACGGGATGACCTTCTTACCAACTCCTAGGTGCCTTCTCTTATAAATATGGAGACCCCGGGAATTACAAAGGGTTGGACTCTATCGTGTAAGAAATACCCTGTAAAAGAATACCAAGCATATAGCAATAATACTGACTGGTGGAGTAGAAGGATTTTAACCTTTGAACCACCTAAAAACATAATTGTGTCACCAGCCCATTCCTAAAAAAGATAATTCATCTATTTCGGTTCAACATAAGCACTAATCCCTTCCTCTTATTTTCTTAATTACCTGTTGGCGAAGAACCGCGTCAACAGAACTCTTCCATTTTGTGAATTTTGTCTAGAAGGTAAAATGACCAAATGTCATTTCTCAGCGAAAGGCAATAGAGCTAAAGAACCTTTGGAGCTTATACACATCGATGTGTGTGGTCCAATCAATGTACAAGCAAGAGGTGGGTATAAGTACTTCATCACTTTTATTGAAGATTACTCAAGATATGGTCATACATACTTAATGCTTTGGAAATCTGAAACCTTTGGTAAGTTTCAAGAATTCAAAGGTTAGGCTGAGAAGCAGTTAGGTAAGACTCTTAACACACTTCGATCTTATCAAGGTGGAGAATATTTGGATTTATAATTCAAAAATTTCATGCTAGAGCATGGTATCCTATCCCAACTCATAGCGCCGAGAATGCCACAACAAAATGGTGTTTATGAAATAAGAAACAGGACCTTATTAGACATGGTCAGGTCTATGTTAAGCTACTTTTCACTTCCTCTCTCATTCTGGGGATACACACTTCAAACGACGACTTAAATTTTGAATGTAGTCCCATCTAAGACCATAAGCAAAACACCACTGGAATTGTGGAATGGAAACAAACCTAGTTTTCACCATTTCCACATTTTGGGCTATTATTCTCATGTTCTTAGACCTAAATCAGGGAAACTTGATTCTTGTTCTGAAGTGTGCATTTTTGTGGGCTACGCTCCAGAGACAAGAGGCAGTTACTTCTATAGTCCCAAGGATCAAAACATATTTGTTTCCACAAATGCAACCATCCTGAACATGACTATATGAATAACTATAAACTCTGAGTAAGGTAGTTTTGGAGGAAGTCACAAGTGATAAGATTCCATCACAATTATCTTCATCATTAAATGATTAACGGCAAACCGAGGAAACCACTATTCCTAAAAAGGAAACCCCGGTGCAATGTTGTAGTGCGAGGATTTTGAAATATTATGTTCTCTACGAACATGAGGCACATTTCCTTGTCTCTAATATAGACAAGGACGACCCATTAACCTTTAAAGAGGCAATGGATGATTCTGAAAAGGAGAAATGGCATGAAGCCAAGTACCAAGAAATAAAATCTATGTATTCAAATTTTGTCTGGGAATTTGTGGATCCACCTGAAGATGTCAAGCCCATTGGGTGCAAATGGATATACAAGAAGAAAAGAGATGTAGATGGGAAAGTAGAGACTTTCAAAGCAAGGCTAGTAGCCAAAGGTTATACTAAGAGGGAAGGTGTGTTGATTATGAAGAAACATTTTTTCCTGTGGCCATGCATAAATCCATTCACATCCTCTAATCCATAGCTGCTGCCTATGACTATGAGATATGACAGATGGATGTCAAGGAAACTTTTCTGAATGGCTATCTTGATGAAAGTATCTATATTGTACAAGCATAAGGGTTCATCAAGAATGGGAATGATAAAAAAGTGTGCAAGTTTCTTAAATCCATTTATGGATTAAAGCAAGCATCTAGATCTTTGAATATCACCTTTGATGAAACAATTAAAACATATGGCTTTGAACTGAATTTTGACGAAGCATATGTGTATAAATACATCAAAGGAAAAGTTGTGGTTTTCTTAGTTCTTTATATTGATGAAATTTTGCTCATTGGGAACAATGCAGAGACATTGTCAAACATGAAGAAGTGATTAGCCGAAAAGTTCCAAATGAAAGATTTGGACGAGGCGAGCTATGTTCAAGGAATCCAAATCCTAAGGGATAGGAAGAACGAGCTCTTGGCACTTTCTCATACTAATTATATAGATAAGGTGCTTGAAAGATTCTCTATGGAGAATTCCAAGAAAGGTCAGTTACTCACCAGCACATGGAATTTCTCTCTCCAAGGAACAATGTCTTAAGACACCTGAAGAGGAAGAGGATATGAGAAAGTATCCCTATGTGTCAGCATTTTGGAGTCTAATGTATGATATGTTGTGTAAAAGGCCTGACATATGTTATGTAGTATGGATTGTAAGTTGTTATTAATCACATCCCTGTTTGGAACACTAGATTGCATTAAAGTACATTCTCATTATCTTAGGAGAATGAGAGATTATAGGCATTGATTTTGATTTCCAATCATACAAATGTAGTCAAAAGTCGACGTCTGGGTCAGTGTTCACTCTTGGTGGAGGACCTGTGGTCTGGAGAAGTATTAAAGAATCCATTATAGTTGATTCAACCATGGAAGTTAAATACATAGTGGCTTGTGAAGCAGCTAAGGAGGCAGTTTAGTTGAGAAAGATCTTGTAGTGTCCCAAATTTGCTAATAAGGTTTAGGGCCTTGATTAGCGGGCCTAGAGGCCAATAATTGATTTATTGTATTTATTTGTGAATTTAATGAGTATGTGATTAGAAATGCATGTTTAGGTGAATTAGATATGCATGTGGGCCCCATTTGGTTGTTAGGCACATGTTTGTAATTTTAGCTCGCTGAGGGCCATAAATGCAATATTTGTGTATAGTGTGATCTTTACCACATGTGAGAGGTGATATATTTGTGATGCACGATTCGAGACAGTCCTAGGGAGCGGTTTAGCAAGAAAGTCACAACGTGGTCAATGCCCGGCTCGGGAGGAGCCTGGGGATATTTTGGGTATATAATTTGTATTTGGAATTTATGGACTAACAGGTAGTAATTTAGTAATCATTTGGACATGTCGGGGATTTATAGGAACACTCAAGGGATTAGTGGGGCATGACAAATGATGGAATTTCCATTGGGTCACTTAAGGGTTGAGGTAAAGCTTAAGGGGCAGTTTGGTCATTTGACACAGGTATTACTTAACTTAGATGATTTGAGAAACTACTAGAATTAAGTAAAGGGAACAAAACTCTCAGCTTATCTTCTCTCAGTCGATTCAACACTTCTCCCCTTGGTACTTGGTTTTAAAAGATTTTAGACCTGAAATCTAAGGCTTGGAACTTGGGAGGAGAAGCTTGGGAAGTTGAAGAGCAAGTGTAGCTTGAATTCATCCTTGAGGTAAGGAGACTAGCATTAAATTATCTGAGTTTCTGCTGAGTTTTGGTTAGAATTATAAGTTTATGCATGTGAGCTGAATTGTGAATTACTCTTGGTTATTTGGGTGAGTTTTGGGATTAGTTTTCTGTTGGGTTTTGTTGTTGGGGACATAATAGAGTTGTTGTGCTGATTGAATTATGTTATTGGGATGATTTTGGGTTAAATGGGATAGGATTTTCCTGTTGAAATTGGAGGTTTTCTAGGTTCGAAGGGGGCAGTCCGCGGCTCTGTTCTTGGTGTGTTGTGGCCCTCTAGAACAAATGGGAGCCAAGGTGGGCTCTGCTGGATGGGCGGGCCGCGACGCCTCTATAGCTGGTTCGCAGCATGTGTTTGAGACTTAGGGAGGCTAAGCCTCTCGTTGAGGTGGGTCGTGGCACAAGGGCATGGGGTCACAGCTCTTAGGGGGTTTTTGGACCCCGAGAATGCCTTTGGCTCTGGACCCTAAAAGTTAATGCTCTGGATGGATTTTATCACCCGGATTGAATTTTAACCCAAAGTTATTTAATGAATTAGAGCTTGATGGATAGATTTGTCAAAGTGTTGTGGCTAGGTTTTCAGCAAGGCTCGGACTAGAGGACTGTGGTTGGGATAGCGGTGCTCAGGATGCTTAAGACACAGGTAAGAAAACTGTTGTACCTATAGAGCAGGGTGTGACCCTATAGTTGTATTGCAAGGCACGAATCTGTGTGATTGAATTGTAGGGCGTAGCCCTACTGTTTATTTTATGTATTTTTTTTTTAAGTATTTGTTGATTATATGTTGTGTATTGCACATATTTGAATGAATGGCAAAGGCCGGGAACGGTGAAGACCAAGAATGGTAGGAAGCCGAGTATGGCAAGGGGACTAGAATGGAATTAAGCACGTGGAGTGCATGGCCGAGTACGACAAAGGGCCGGGAGCAGCGTTGAGCACGCGGAGTGCAAGCCTTTAGGGTGAGAGCCTTCTTGGATGCTTAAGTCATCCTCACGATGTAGATCGCGAACCCAGGTCCTGGTAAAGTGCCTGGGATGGCATGGCCGCTATATGTTTAGCCTGTTGGCTGCTGTGTTATATGCTGATTGATAGATATGCATATGTTGATTATTTGTGTTGAGTTTTCTTGCTATGCTTCGGCTTATGGGTTCTCTATGGTGTAGGTAAGGGCAAGGAAAAGGTTGACCAACCATGAGTATGGAGAGCGTGAAGCAACTTGTACATGTTCGACCTGCCTGGCTGCGATGGCCAGGGGTATTTTTGGGAAATGATATGTATTTACCTGAATTTTGTCGTCTAGTCGGCCTTAAATGTATTTTGAGTTGTAAATATTTTCTAAACAGTATTTTGGGATCCCAACTGTAAAACTTTATGAGATTTCAATGAGTATTTAAATATTTGTATTTAATGACCGGAATGGGTTTTATCTTAACTTAGCTACACTTTTAACCTTGAACCTTGAGTAGCGAGTGATTAGCACATTTTAAACACACTTACTAAGGGCTCTAAGGAAGTAGGGCGTTACAGTTCTACACTGATCTAGAAGTAGTTCTAGATATGGATAAGCCACTAATCCTATAATGTGACAACAATGGAGCAGTAGCTAACTCCAAGGAACCAAGAAGCCACAAGAGAGGAAAGCATATAGCAAGGAAATACCAACTGGTAAGAGAGATTTCCAAGGTGATGTGACTATTATGAAGATAGCGTTGGAAGAGAACCTGGCTGCCCATTTACCAAGATACTTCCTGCAAAGTTGTTCACGGGTCACGTGCACAATATGGGATTAAGGGAGATGCCTCACTTTCTTTAAGGGAAAGTGGGAGATTGTAGGATTAATGCCTTAAAAGTGACCTGGAACGACATTAAGCACGTGGAGTGCATGGTCGAGTACGACAAAGGGCCGGGAGCAGCGTTGAGCACGCGGAGTGCAAGCCTTTAGGGTGAGATCTTTCTTGGATGCTTAAGTCATCCTCACGATGTAGATCTCAAACCCAAGTCCTGGTAAAGCGCCTAAGACGGCATGGCTGCTATATGTTTAGCCTGTTGGCTGCTGTGTTATATGCTGATTGATAGATATGCATATGTTGACTATTTGTGTTGAGTTTTCTTGCTAGGCTTCGGCTCATGGGTTCTCTATGGTGCAGGTAAGGGCAAGGGAAAGGTTGACCAACCATGAGTATGGAGAGCGTGAAGCGACTTGTACATGTTGGACCTGCCTGGCTACCACGGCCAGGGGTATTTTTGGGAAATGATATGTATTAACCTGAATTTTGTCATCTAGTCGGCCTTAAATGTATTTTGAGTTGTAAATATTTTCTAAACAGTATTTTGGGATCCCAACTGTAAAACTTTATGAGATTTCAATGAGTACTTAAATATTTGTATTTAATGATCGGAATGGGTTTTAAACACACTTACTAAGGGCTCTAAGGAAGTAGGGCGTTACAGTTCTACACTGATCTAGAAGTAGTTCTAGATATGGATAAGCCACTAATCCTATAATGTGACAACAATGGAGCAGTAGCTAACTCCAAGGAACCAAGAAGCCACAAGAGAGGAAAGCATATAGCAAGGAAATACCAACTGGTAAGAGAGATTTCCAAGGTGATGTGACTATTATGAAGATAGCGTTGGAAGAGAACCTGGCTGACCCGTTTACCAAGATACTTCCTGCAAAGTTGTTCACGGGTCACGTGCACAATATGGGATTAAGGGAGATGCCTCACTTTCTTTAAGGGAAAGTGGGAGATTGTAGGATTAATGCCTTTAAAGCATGTAAAGACATTTTATTGAATTTAAATAAAAGGACAATTTTATTATATTTGAATGTTATAATTGTTGTTTGAATTAATTATATGCTAATATCAAGAAAATTCTTTATTCATTTAAGAATATGATCTTGTATTAGTACGAGAGAATTAAGATCATACATAATGAATAAAATAGTCAGTAACATATTAAAGTGTGGAATCTTTAATGAATGGTTACTAGTACGGTTTGCTAAGCATACGAGATGCGAGTGATCTAGATTTGGATTGCTGATCCGGATAAACATCTTAGTAAAGGTGTTGCATATTATAGAGATTATATATGACAGGACCGATGAGAATTAATTATCTTTATAAACTTATTGCTTGACATAAATATTTAATTCTTATCATAATAGATGATCATTTGTAGATCAGTCTAAATCCTAAATATTCATGACCTCCTGTTTGTGTTTATTGGATCTTTTGATTCACTCGTTACGGTCTTTTAGTACACTGACGCTCATGACTTTTGTTTTGGAGATTCAATGTTATGGATGGCTAGGAACATGAATTATAATAATGGAATCCATACTTTCCTAACAGATCGAATATTGGTCTCTTTAAGGGTTAATTCTAGAATTGAATAGTTATGGAGGTCAAATCTATAATTTGATTATAGATTAATTATTCATTAGTGAATTAATGGTACTTAAGGATCAAGAGGTAATTAGAAGGGTAGAACGATATTTTTGACCTGCTCTAACTAATGAACTAATAAAAGCAGTACATAACTATATTTATTGATTGTATTAACGGACTACAAGAGAAAACTCTATAAATATAATTCTATAAATACCTAGAGTACAATTCAATATTTATAGTGGAGTAATCATGAGATTAATAAATAAGATTATTACTTTAAAGAGTTTAATTAATAATCTGGTTTATTGGAGTTTCGTATTGTAGGTCCATGGTCCCTACATCACCTCTCTCTTACACTATCAAGGGTAAGGATGTCAAAAGAAATATTTGTAGAGAGAATGACTTGATTGCAAAGGAATTAATTTTTCAGGGCAAGGAAATAATTATGTGATAGTTATTGGTAATTGATTAATTATGAATTAATTAACTATTTAACTATATAGTTTTTATTTTGAAAAACTATAGGTTAAAATTAATTTTAATCTTCTTTGGATTAATATATAGAGAGGGAATAATAAATATCTCATTTAGAATATGATATTTATTTATTTAATTTAAAATTTATATTTTAAGTTAAAGTTCATTTTGAATTAACTGATATTTATATTAGGATAGATATATTGTCTCAAAAGTTGATTAAACAAACAAATGAGAAAAGTTAGGAAACCCTAATTGATGTGGGCGACACACTCACTGTACAAATATCAAATTAGTTGGTTAATGAATTATTCTTTTTTAAATATGATTTAAATAAATAATTAAATATAAATATTAGACCAGTTTTAATTTGAATTTTATTTTTGATAAAATAAAGATTAATTAATTAGATTACTTATCTTTATAAATCGAATAGTTCGATACTTTCAGTTTAAGGGTTTTCATTAAGGACATTTTACGCGATTAAAAATTAGACTCTCTCTCTCTCTCTCTCTAAGAAAAGCGATAGTTTTCTCAAACCTAAAATCTATTAAACTCCTCTTCTCTTAGTCAAAACCTCTCTAGATCTCATGTGTTGAGTACATCAAGAGAGTCACATAAATCAACATTTTGAATCCTACATGCCCACACACGTCCTTGTGTGTTTGAGGATTGGTCTGGATGATCAAGGTGTGAGCTTTCAGAACACTGGATAGGAATATCGTTGATTTTATACAAAAAGATTCAAGGACACTTGATAGGCTACAAGAGGTAATCCATGATCTGTTTTGTATGTAATTTAACATTTATATATGCATATGATTCTGGCTGGTATTAATAATTATGAAAAAGCATCCATATATTCTTATGCGTACCTATGATTTAATCATTTAATACCAACACTTTCCAAGAAGAAGAAATTGATGAGCGGGGTGGAAAAGAGGGTTTTGATTGCTTGCGGAGCGATGATGATGTCCAGTGTCAGGGTTCCCCCCTTTTTGTTCTTACTCTAGCTTCTAGTAGTGATAGCCATTATTTCAAATGGACGAAGTAGGATCTTGGATTTCAGTTCTTAATGAAATCACCAAAATTTTGACCAACATTTTGGTCAATGACACAAAGTAAATATAAATGAGAGAAAATAATTTAATGAATTGAAACCAAGTAAACGACACAAGGAATTTATAGTGGTTCGGCCCCAAGTATTTGTAATAACCTACATCCACTTGCACTTATATTAATCAAGAAGGTCTCAGACCGAAGATCAAGAAGAAATAGGGTTCAAACGAAGTTTCTCAAGTCTGAGATAGAATATAATTCAATAGGGATTTGTATGTGAAGTGTGAACAAATTCAGCCTCTAAATTGAACTTAAAGATAATGACTGAGAGAGACCTCTATTTATAGAGTCTTTTCTTGGGCTATGGGCCCTTCCAAATTAATCTAGGCCCTACACGTGTAGTGTGGGATTGTTACAATTGATCACAAATTCAAATAATACGGGAAATATACATTCAAATATCAATTACATAAATATTTTGGGATATTTTGAAATATCTCGTGAAATCTAGATCTTTAGGTGAAAACATCTCGTATGTCGAGCAAGTCTATCTTCGAGCAGCTTCAAGGGATAGCACTAGCTTGCTTCTTCTCTTCAAGCAGATTGCAGCTCTTCACACTAATGATTTCTTCTCTTGTAGCTCCATAAGATGGTACCGACTATCTTTTCTTCGAGCAGTCTTCTATTCTAGCTACTCCAGAAGATGGTGACATCTATCTTCTCTTCGAGTAGACTTCTATTCTATCAGCTCTAGAAGATGGTACTAGCTAGCTTCTCTTTGAGCACACTTCAAATCTAGAAGCTCCAGACGATAGTACGAGCTATCGTATCTCGACCAGCTCTCAAAATTCGATGTCGTCTGCTACCACGTGTCCTCTTCAAATTCCACGTCATCAAATTCAAATAATTATTTAAACTTAAGATAAGATCTAAACCCACTAAAATATATTTTATTTTTCTAAAAAAACAAAAAATAAGATAATTAATTTTTCAAATTCAAAGAATTTTGTTGGGCATCGTGGATGGTGCCCTAGGGTTAGGGTCGATGCTAGGAACAAGTTCCAAAGGGCTCGGCATTGGCTGTTGCAAGGGTGCGGGATAGGTGAACACAGAAGCGCACATGGGAATGGTGCACGCAAGGGCGTAGGGCTGGTGAACGCAAGGGCACACATGGGAATGGCGCACATAGAGGGGCAGGGCCAGATGCGCACAGTGGCGCACATGGGAAGCTTGCAGCCAGGCCTAGGGGCGCGCACGAGAGGCACAACAGTGAGGCCCAGGGCATGAGCAGGAGGCTCGAGAGCTAGGCACAAGGGCGCGCGCATGGGGCTCGGGCCACTGGCTTGGGTTGGTGGCTTGAGTCTCTCATCTCCTTTTTCTTCTCTTGTGGCAAAAATTTTTTTAATTTTAAATTTCAAAAATAAGAATACAAAAATCCTATGCCCTTTATGGCCTACACAAGATCTAAGAAAAATAAATTCCTACCCCAATGGCACCATATAATTAACGATCCATCATTCAACCATACATTAAAAAAAAACATATCCATCAATTCAATAAACATATCAACATACATATAAAAAATGCAAGAAACCCACACAACATTTAATGTATATATATATGTACACTACTCTCGTACCAATTGTTGGTATTAATTGAGAAAAATAAGAACACGCAGCGGAATAAGATCTTTTAAAAAATTATTGATACCAACCTATATCATACATATATAGATATATTAAATAACACATGAAAGGAATAGATATTACCACTTGTAGTCTATCAATTGTCCTTGAATCTTTTCATATAAATCAACGATCTTCCCTCCTTTATGAAAGCTCAAACCTTAGCATTCTAAGTCAATCCTCAAACACAGAAGGACGTGAGAGGGCATGTAGGATTCAAATGTTGATTTAAACTCTCTAGATGTACTCAACATATGAGACCTAGATAGGACTGAGAAGAGAGAGGCTATAGAAACTTCTAGAATTTCATGTTTAGGAAATTCTATCGTTTCTTTCTTAAGACTGAGTCTGACAGAAATTACCTTATTAAACTTCTTAAAAGTATCGCTTCTTTTTAGGTTTATAAAGATAATTAACTAATGTAATTAATATTTCTTTTGTTTAAAATAATACTAATCATTTATAACCTATTTTAATTTGAGGATATTTGCGGCATAAATACATTATGTTTTCGTGTTTATATACTTATATACCCAAACTTTTTTTTTGACAGTTAAACCACCCAACGTTACGTCTATCTTGCCTCCGTCACCACTAGGTTCATTAAATATTGACGTGGTTCATATAATGACACGTGTCATGATACTATTTTTTCAACTCATAATGTTTTTAGAAAAAATCTTTTATATTGATTTTGAAATAATTAAAATAAAATTTAAATAATAAAAATTAAAAAAATCTATCTAATAAAAAAATAAAAATATACTTTTTTTCTTTCGATTTTGTTTTTCTTTCTTTCTCCTCCTCTATCCTTCTGGTGTTTCCTCCATCTTCTTTTTCATTTTCGTTTCCTTTCTGATGGCAGATGGAAGTGCAGAGCTAGTTTTTTCATAGGCAGAGAGTTGCAACATGGTTGTAATAGGTGATCGAGGGTAGCGCTTGGACTGGGTTCAAGATGGGGCTGAGCTTTTGTGGGCGAACAAGGGGGTGGCTTATGATGGAATGAGTGCCTTGCATGACTGCCATGTGACAGAAACGATGGGTTTTGGTGTTGGATAGAGATGGTGGCAGGCAGTGAGCTTTGATTTTTTTTAATAAAGGTAATGGTATGATAAGTTTTGCTTGAGAATATGTGTATGGATTTTTAATCTGGTTATGGGTATGAATTTATTTTTTGTGTTATTTACGATCATGTCTGGCTTGAGAAGGGTGAGATTGGTGTTGTGATGCAGGAAGATCAAATGCTAGTTGTTTTTTTCTTAGATATAATTTTCTTATTTGGCTATTTGTAATCATTTTGGGCTTTCTTACATTTTGCTCTTGAATCTTGCTATCAGTTTTGATGTAGGATTTTTTGGATGATAGATTTCCTCTATTGTTAGATTTTAAATTGATGCATTATTGTATCTATTGACTACCTTTTGTGCTATCGACATAATAACAAAACTTAAAGAAAATAAATAAGACAAATGCCAAAATTTTATGTGGTTCATGTTATAAAACAGCCTCGGTCCATGAGTCTTTTATATTAGTGTTCTTGAAGTTTGTGATGGAAAGCTTCAATGGAGGTTTTCTCAGGAAGCATATAGAGTGCTTTGAGTACAAGAATTTGTGAACCCTTTTACAATAATAACCTTGCCCTATTTATAGAGGCTGAGGGTCATCAATATCATTTATTACAGATATTCCAAAATTATTTTGCGAGTTAATTGCTATTCAGCCCCTCTTATTGTTCCAATTAAGACTTTGGGCCTATGTGTATCAGACGACGTCCAATTTGTACGTTGCAGCCCACCAACTTTACAGGAGACACGCCTCTGACACTAAAAGAATGTAGCTGCATGTTTTCCTGTGTCAGGCAGCATTGTGGGGAATATCAATTGTCGAGTGTACGAACTTGACGCCACTACTTGAGGCACCCTAAAAGTTGTCAGATGATCTTGTGGTGGCCCAAGGCTATAGTGACTGACACCTAGCTCTCTATCAAGGCCCGAGGAAAAAACTCCTAGACCTAGAGGAGTATTGGGTCCAGAAGATGGGAGGACTGCTAGTGTGATCCTTGAGACATGGCCTCACTTGGAAACATCCACACAAAAAAAGGGATCATGGGTTGCTAGGAGGATAACACGCTCCAAGAAGCTCTGGATGAGATCTACAGAGCTTTATTATCTTCCAAGGAGCCTAATCACTGCCAAGTGTCCAATGATGAAATCATGGACAGCAATAAATTGATGAATTTACTTTGAAGAAAACAAATTAAATTGTAGAAAGAATATATCAATCTTAGATCTGATTTTGATATTTGTTTCTTGTTTTCGCTATCATTGAGAAAATTTATGGTTTTATTTAACCATAATCCAAACAAAGTTATTCAAAAAATTCAAATGACAAGAACAGGATAGAAGAGAGGAAGGAGAGAGATAGAGAAATATTTGGGGGGAGAGAGAGAGGAAGAATACAAAGGAGGGAGAGAGAAAAACAATAATTTTTTTTAATTATTAGATATTTTATTATTTAAAATTTATTTTAATTATTTTTATAACTTTAAATTAATTTACTAAGCTTTTTAATAAAAAAAAATTAACGTGGACCAATAATAGAGTGACATGTGGCAATTTAATTTGCTGAAGTGGTACTTAAGGGAGCAAGTGGTGACGAATGCAACAAAATCATAATGTTTGGTGGTTTTACCGTCAATTTTTTTTTGTATATAAGTGTATAAACCCGAAAACATAAGGTATTTTTGCCGCAAATTTCCCTTTAATTTAAATCACATTTTTTAAAAAATAATTTGAAATTCAAATCTCAGGAATGGGAATCCCTAAGAGTTGCGCCACACACGTAGTGTGCAGTGAGTGTGGCTTGAGCCACTCTCTCTCCTTCCCTCATTTGTTTGTTTAATTAATATTTAAGGTAATATATTTATCCCAAAATAAATATCAGATAATTCAAAATTAACTTTATCTTAAAATATTAGTTTTAAATAAATAATTATCTTATTATAAATATCTTATGATAAGATAATTGTCAATCTCTCTTTACATTAGTCCAACATGGTTAATAATTTTTTAACATATAGCTCTTCAATATAAAAACTATAGTGTTAAATAATTCATTAATTCACAATTAATCAATTGCCCATAATTATCACATAATTATTTCCTTGCCCCAGAAAAATTAATTCCTTTGCAATTTATTCATTCTCTCTACAAATCTTCCTTATGACATCCTTACCCTTGATAGTGTAGGACAGAGGTGACCTGGGGACCATGGACCTATAATACGAAGCTCCAAATAACCATATTATTAATCAAACTCTTTAATCTAATAATCTTATTTATTAATTCCATGATTACTCCACTATAAATATGGAATTGCACTCTAAGTATTTATATAATTATATAATAGAGTTTTCTTTGTAGTCCATCGATATAATCAATAAATGTGGTTCTGTCCACCAATTATTGGTTCGTTAATTAGAGTTGGTCAAAATTATCATTTTACCCTTCTAATTACCTCTTGTTCTTTAAGTACCATTAATTCACTAGCGAATAATTAATATATAATCAAATTATAGATTTGAGCTCAATAACTATTCAGTTTCAGAATTATCCTTAAAGGAACCAATATTCAATCCGTTAGGAAAGTATGGATTCCATTATTGTAAATCAGTTCCCAACCATTCATGATATTCAATCTCCAAAACAAAAGTCACTAGCCTCATTATATTAAGAAACCTAAACGAGTGAATCAAAAGATCCAATAAGCATAAACAGGAGTTCATGATTACTCAGGATTTAGACTGATCTACAAATGATCATCTATTATGATAAGAATTAAATCTTTATAGTAAACGGTATGTTTATAAAGATAGTTAATTCATATGAGTCTGTCATATATAATCTCTATTATAAACAGTACTTTACCAAGATGTCTATCCACATCAGTAATACAAATCTAGACTACTTGCATTATGTATGCTTAGTAAACTGTACTAGTAATCATTCATTAAAGATTCATTACTTTTATATTTTATTCACTATTTTATCCATCGTATATAATCTTAATTTTCTCGTACTAATACAAGATAATATCCTCATAAATGACATTACAAGAAAAGGACTCTACATCGATGGCTTCTATTGTGACGACACGTAAGTCATCGCTGAATGTAGTCAAATATAATGAAATAATTATTTTTTAAATTTATTGAAAATATTCGGCTACAACGATAACATGTTGTCGCTGTAGGGCTTTAGTAAATAGGAGGGAACATATGGCGGGAACATGTTGTCAAATGAAAACTCCTTTAAAAAAATTTACTCTATAGCAACAACAATTCATCATCGTCGTTGTAGAGTTTTAGGGAAAAAAGGAGGGAAAACTTGAGAAGCCCTCCAAAATATCTTGTCTATAGTCGTCACTATATGGTCCCAACAAAACTGAGGGAAAATGAAGTGCCGAAATTTGGTCGTCAGTTTTTCGTTACCTACAGCGACGACATGTCCTCGCTCTAGGGTTCCAAAAATTGAGCAAAATGGTGCGTTCAATATTGGTGACAACATCCTTATACTCTATAGCGATGAAAAGTCGTCGCTATAGTGCCAGTAACGCCCTACTGCCTTAGAGTCGTTACTAAGTGAGTTTAGAACATGCAAGTAACTCGCTAATTAAGGTTTTGAGACAAAAGTATAATTAAACCATAAACAGAGTCATATACTTTGAAAATAGTTCCATTCATTAAAAATTATAAAGCATTTAACATTTGGGATCCCAAAATACTGTTTAGAAATATTTTTACAACTAAAAAAAAAATATAACCAGAGTTGGCTAAGCGACAAAATCTAGGTTTAGTACAATCATCTTCCAAAATACCCCTGGCCGTGGCAGCCAGGCAGGCCAAACATGTACGCGCCGCTTCATGCTCTCCGTACTCATGGTTGGTCGACTATCCCCTTGCCCTTACCTACACCATAGAGCACCCATGAGCCGAAACCCAGCAAGAAAACTCACACAAGCAGATAACATATGCATATTCAACATTCAATATACAATTAAGCCACCATCAGGCTAAACAAATACAACCATGCCATCCAAGGCGCATTACTAGGTCTTGGGTTTGCGGTTCACACCGTGAGGATATCCTAGGTATCCTTTAGGGTCTCGCCCTGGCAACTTGCATTACGCATGCTAAATGCTGCTCCCGGCCCCTTCACCATTCCCAGCCCTTGCCGTTATCAGCCCTCACCATTCCCAGCTCTTGCCGTTCAATCACATATACGCACACATAGCATAACTAAACTAATACTTAAACATGCAAAAGCACAATAAATGGGGCTATGCCCTGCAACACAATCAAATTGGGCAGTGCTCCGCAATACAAACTATAGGGCCTCACCCTGCTCTACAGGTACATCAATTTTCTTACCTGTGTCTCGAGCTTTCCAAGCACTGATGTCCTGAGCACAGTCCCCTAGTCCGAGCCTTGCCAAAACCCTAGTCCCAACGCGTCAAAAATATTCATCCATCAAGTTCTAATCCATTAAATATCTTTGAGTCATAATTCTAATCTTTGGGACATTGAATTTTATCCATCCGGGTGATAGAATCCATCCCGAGCCTTAACTTTTGGACACCCGAGCCTAAAACCTCCTTAAAGTCCAAAAAGGCACTAAGCGCCGCGGCCCCAAGAACCCATGTCGCGACCCCCAGCTCAACCAGAGGCCCTGCCTCCTTTTTCCCACACGCACCACGGCGCGCCTCCATTTTCAAGCCGCCTAAAGTTCTAAAGGGTCGCGGCTCAGCAGAAACAATGTCGCGGCCCGATCCCTCAAACCCAGAAAATCCCACCATTTTCTCTACCAAAACCAAGCCAATTACCCCTAAAATCAGTCTAATAACTTAATTTAATCATCTCAGAAGTTCCACTATGATTCCAGCAGCAAAACCTAACAAACTCTAGCTTTAAAACTTATCAAACCCAACATTCAATCTTCAACTTCAATATCTCAAAAGACCTAAGAAAACCAGTCAATAACCACTGAATTAACTAGCTAAAGTCACAATTGATGCTTACCTTAGCCTCTATTTGAATCCTCAAAGTGATGTTGAGTTAATCCCCAAGTCAAGAACTCAAATCCTTGCTTAATTCCCAGCTTTTCCCTTGGTTTGGCTTAGAGAGAAAGATAACGTTTTGGGTTGGTTTCTCCAAGTTTCTGTGTATTTCCTTGGTTTTGTTTTATTTAACTTAGTCTCTAAGGTACCTCTCCAACCCATTCCAGAATCTCAAAGGGGCCAAAAAACCTAGGGCTCAGCTTGCCCCGAACACCAAATTGTTTCACTCTCCTCAAAGGTGAAACCCTAAGAAACATATGGTCACTGACTTGAAACTCTACGCTTCTGCGTCTCAAGTCCAAGTAACTCTTCTGGCGACTCTGGGAGGCAAGCATTCAAGCTCTAATCTTCTCAATTGCCTCATTGGTCCTCTGAACCATTTCAGGACCCAAATAACTCCTCTCACCCATATAATCCCAATGGATAGGTGACATGTACTTCATCCCATAAAGCATCTCATACGGAGCCACTCTGATAGTTTCCTGATAACTGTTATTGTATGAGAACTCAATCAAAGGAAGATACTTACTCCAAGATCCCCGAAAATCTAACACACAGGCTCGTAGCATGTCCTCCAGTATCTGAATCATCCTATCAGACTTTCCATCTCTCTGAGGATGATAAGCAGTTCTAAACCGTAACTGCATGCCCATATCCTTCTACAGACTCTCCCAAAATTTGGAGGTGAAGGTGGGTCCCTGTCGGATAATATCGACCTCGGAGCCCCATGAAGTTGTACAATTTCCTTCACATATAACCTGGCATACTGCTCCACAGTATAAATCGTCCTGACAGGTAAAAAGTGGGTGGACTTGGTATACCTATCCACAATCACCCACACCGATTCATGCTGTCCCACGGTCTTCAGTAAGCCAACCACGAAGTCCATGGTAATATCTTCCCACTTCCACTCTGGAATGCCTAGAGGCTGCAGCAACCCTGCTGGCCTCTGATGTTCAGGCTTGACCTACTAGCAAGTTAAGCACTTGGCCACATAATCCACCACATCCCTCTTCATGCCCGACCACCAATACAAAGCTCTCAGATCTTGGTACATATTCGTCGTACCTGGATGCAAGGAATAGGGAGTGGTATGCGATTCATCTAAGATCTCCCGCCGGATATCAAAATCCATCGAAACATAGATCTGACCCTTGTACTTCAGTAACCCCATCTCCAAGATAGAGAAGTCCTCAGACGCTTCGACTAAGACCTTCTCCCTATGACCTCTCAACTGGGAATCTTTCCCCTGCGCCTCCTTGATTCTCTCAAGGAGTGTAGACTGATGAGTGATGTTGGCTAATCGACCAACCACCAACTCTATACCCATTCTGGTCATCTCCTCAACTAACTTATTAGATATCTGTCTCAAACTGAACAACTGTCCTGGGCCTTTCTGACTCAATGCATCAGCCACTACATTAGCCTTCCCAGGATGGTATAGGATGTCACAATCATAATCCTTAACCAACTCCAGCCACCGTCTCTGGCGCATATTCAGATCCTTCTGAGTAAAGAAGTACTTCAAACTCTTATGGTTGGTGTATATCTCGCACTTCTCACCATATACATAATGTCTCCAAATATTAAGTGCGAATACCATCGCTGCCAACTCCAAATCATGCATGGGATATCTCTGCTCATACTCCTATAGATGTTTCGATGCGTAAGCTATCATCTTACGAGCTTGCGCCAGCACACACCCTAAATCTTGTCTGGAAGCATCACAATAAACCACAAACTTCTCATTATCTGTCGGCAAACTGAACACTGGCGCGATAATCAAACGCCGCTTCAAATCTTTGAAAATGTTCTCACATCTGTCTATCCAAACATACTTTGTCTTCATCTTTGTCGATTCTGTCAATGGCGTAGCTATCCTGGAGAACCCCTCAACAAACCTCCGATAATATTCTGCCAATCCAAAAAAACTCCTCACTTCAGGAACACTACTCGATCTAGACCAATCTCTCACTGCCTCAATCTTACTTGGGTCAACCAGAATCCCCTCCTTACTGACAATATGCCCCAGAAAAGTAACGTGCAGTAACCAGAACTTGCACTTGCTGAACTTAGCATATAACCTATGCTCCCTCAACCACTGCAATACTAAACGTAGATGGTGCTCATGCTCTGACTCTTACTGAGAGTACACGAGAATGTCGACGATGAATACAATCACAAACTTATCCAGATAGACCTTGAAAACCATATTCATCATATCCATAAAAGCTGCTGGGGCATTTTTTAATCCAAAGGACATAACCAGAAATTCATAGTGTCCATACCTCGTGCGGAAAACGGTCTTTGGTATGTTCTCTTCTTTGATCCTTAACTGGTGATAACTTGACCGGAGATCAATCCTGAAAAATATTGTCTTTCCCTGTAGTTTATTAAACAAATCTTCGATCCTAGGAAGTGGATACTTCTTCTTAATGGTCAACTTGTTCAGCTCCCTATAGTTAATACACATCCTAAGAGATCCATCCTTCTCCTTGACGAACAACACTGGAGCACCCCATTGCGAGAAACTCGGTCTGATAAATCCCAAATCAAGTAACTCCTGCAACTGAATCTTCAACTCCTTCAACTCTGCCGGAGCCATTCTGTAAGGTGTCCTAGATACTTACTCTGCCCCTGGCGCCAAATCTATAACAAACTCAATCTCTCGCTGCGGTGGCAACCCAGGCAGATCTGCTGGAAATAAATCTGGAAACCCACATACCAATCTGGTCTCCCCCAGTCCAACCGACATAACCATAGAGGTATCAACAACATTCACTAGGAATCCTATGAAACCTTCCTGCATCAGGTCTTTAGCCTTCAGTGCTGAAATCATAGGTACTCGTGGTCCACTCATTGTCCCCACAAATACAAAGGGTACCTCCCCTTCTGGCTCAAAAGTCACCATCCTGCGCTTGCAGTCAATCGTCGCCCCATACTTCGATAACCAATCTACCCCTAGGATAATATCGAAGTCATCCATCGCAAGCTTATTCAGATCAACATACAACTCCCTACCATCTACCTCTATTGGCAAAGTTGTAATCCATCTCCTAGAGACTACCTGCTCCCCAGTTGGCAACAAAGTCTGAAAACCCCTAGCATACAAAACACTAGGTCTACACAGCTGACCTATCACTCTGGCATATACAAATGAATGAGTAGCTCCCGAATCAATCAATGCAGTATAAGAAAACCCAGCACTATAAATCTGACCTGTCACAACCAAGGGGCTAGCCTCTGCCTTAGTCTGAGTCAAAGTAAACACTCTAACAGGAGCGAGACTATCGCCCTGCTTCGGCTCCTCTTTTCTGGCTTGTGGGTAGTCCTTCTTCAGATGATTGGCACTCCCACAGACAAAGTAGGCCATAATCCTACACTCACCCTGGTGTCGCCGTCTGCACCGTGGACACACTAAAAAACTCCTCCAGTTGTCACCTCCGCCCTAACAGCCACTAAAAGCACCCCGTGCCCTCCTATCTGAATTGGGAGGAACAAAAGAATCTGAGGCCTTCCTCTTCTGCTCACTGGAGCCACTACCTCAACTGGATCCAAAAAAAGGAGGCACCGTCCTCTTGGCATCGTGCCTGACAGTGCTCTCTCTCCAAATCTGATCCTCGGCCCCCTCAGCTGTAAGGGCCTTGTCTACAACCTGAGCATAAGTAGTAGTCTTTGGATCTAAAGTAATCTTCACATCATGGGAGATCATAACATTCAACCCCCGTACAAATATGTCTCTTCTTACCACATTTGTCGGCACTAAATTCGGCGCAAACTTCGCCAACAAGTCAAATTTCAAGGCGTACTCTGTAATGGTCAACCGATTCTTGGTCAGGTTGATGAACTCGTCAACCTTTGCAGCTCGGATTGCTACATTGTAGTATTTCTCGTTAAAGATGTTCCTAAATTCTTCCCAAGTCATAACTGCCACATTCCTCCTCTGAACTACTACATCCCACTAGATGTGGCCATCCTCTCTGAACATGTAGCAAGCACAAGCTACCCTCTCATTCCCTTGAACCCTCATAAAATCCAGAATAGAGGAAATCATATTCATCCATTGCTCTGCCCACAGAGGGTCTGGCCCACCCTCAAAGGTGGGAGGATGCTGCTTCCTGAATCTCTCATATAAAGGTTCCCACATGTTCTCCACAACAAGTTGAACCGGTACTGGCGCCAAACACCTGCTGAACTGGCAACCCAGTGACTTGTGGAGGGGCCTGCTGCCTCAACTGTCGAAGTTCTTCCTCTATTCGTTGCAATCTTGCTTCCATTTCGGCAAACACCTATTGCCAATTTTGTAGGGCAGGTGGAGGGTCCTGACCCTGGTCGTCATCCTCGGCCCTACTGCCGCGGAGTCTCGATGATTGTCGAGGCATCTCAACAAATATACCTGCAATCAATGACGCCGCTCATCAGGCATGATAACAACATCCAAACCACCTCCCAATCACATCAACCAACCATAAGAGCGATCCACATAACATACAAATAGCATATAACACTCAATGGTCCATGCCCTAGCATTATGCATATGTTAACTCATTCATCATGATCTACGTAAAATAAGCAACCAAACATGGCATTTAAGCACATAATCAGGCAAATAAGTCAATCATTACCAACCAACAAAGAGTCGAGCTTGTCACTGACAGCGAGCGTACATGTTCAGTCAATCTCTAGAAACCATAAACCTTGGCTCGCTCTGATACCAAGTTGTAATGACCTACTGCCTTAGAGTCGTTACTAAGTGAGTTTAAAATGTGCAATTAACTCGCTAATCGAGGTTTAGAGACAAAAGTGTAATTAAACCATAAACAGAGTCATATACTTTGAAAATAGTTCCATTCATTAAAAATCATAAAGCGTTTAACATTTGGGATCCCAAAATACTATTTAGAAATATTTACAACTCAAAAAAAAAATATAACCAGAGTTGGCTAAACGAAAAAATCTAGGTTTAGTACAATCATCTTCAAAAATACCCCTAGCCGTGGCAGCCAGGCAGGCCAAACATGTATGCACCGCTTCATGCTCTCCGTACTCATGGTTGGTCGACTTTCGTCTTGCCCTTACCTGCACCATAAAGCACCTGTGAGCCGAATCCCAGCAAGAAACTCACACAAGCAGATAACATATGCATATTTAACATTCAATATACAATTAAACCACCATCAGGCTAAATACATACGACCATGTCGTCCCAGGCGCTTTACAAGGCCCTGGGTTCACGGTTTACACCATGACGATATCCCAGGTATCCTTTAGGGTCATGCCCTAGCAACTCGCACTCCACGTGCTAAACGCTGCTACCGGCCCCTTCGCCATTCCCGGCCCTTGCCGTTCTTGGCCCTCGCCATTCCCGGCTCTTGTCGTTCAATCACATATATGCACACATAGCATAACTAAACTAATACTTAAACATGCATAAGCACAATCCATTGGGCTACGCCCTGCAACACAATCAAACAGGGCCGTGCTCCGCAATTCAAACTATAGGGCCTCGCCTAACTCTTTGAGTCAAATTTTATCTTTATTCTTTGTTTTAATTCAGGAAAACGCTTCAGGAGGAGAGTAAACCAAATGGAAATGGTGTTATATTTAGATTATACTTGATTGTCATTGCCATTTATGGTGGCATCCAATTTTTCATTAGTTTCATGATGCAAATTCCTGCCTGTCACCGACTGACTAATCAATGTGAATGCTGGCCTTTAATTTGTTTCGTCAAATGGATGCGCCAGGGTGTGTTCTATTTTTTTTATCATATGAAATGAGATAATTCTGTTGACTTATTCTTTATTTAATTATGCATTGAGTATCATTTTTCCTATTGTTCATTGCTTTACTTTCAATTTTGGTCTATTAATTATTATTAATCATTTTTGTAGGAACGCTATTATGTTGGGCGTGGAATGTATGAAAGGACCACTGATTTTATCAAGTAATAATTGCTAATCACTACCTTTTCATTTGTATATATGTTTCCTATTTCTGGTTAACTAGTCATTTTTTTTCCTTTTAAATGATTTTTAAAATTAGTTGTTTTTAATTTGAATGGAAGGTCAATATGGATATTTTAACTTTTAATTTAATTTGAATGGAAATGTGAAGTGCTTATATTATCTGGTTTTGTTTATTATGGTATTCCTATGTTGATGTTTGTGGTTTTCGTTGATTATTATATGTTGGTTTTTGCATGTTTGAATACAGAAATTTGTGCTATTTGATCATTTTTATTTATGTGCTCATACTTATACTTATGCTTGCAGATAATCATAATGCTCTGACTATGGCTAGCTTATGGTCTCCTATAATTGCTGTAAGTTGGACCTTCTTTATTCTGCTCATGGTGGTGGACTAGACTGAAATTGTTATCTCTTCTCTTGGTCAGGTGAGGTGAGTTCAGTCAAAATTATTTACAAATTCTATATTATATCTTGATTACTTTCCATTTTGATCAAATGTAATTGGGTATATCTTAGTCTCTTTTTAATTATTTGGTTTTCAATCCCTCTAAATAATTCTAACAATCATTATTTATGCTTTAAGATTAGACAATGTTTTTGTTGAATTCAATATTTTCTTCATTCGTTGATGTTTTTTTATCAGCTAATTTATTGACTGAAGTTGCAATATGATGCCTTTTATATTGAACTGTGGTCCATTCTATTTCAGAAAAATGTTTATTCTTTGTTTATTGTTTCCTTTCATCTTCCACTTAAATTTACTCTTTGAACTTGGAGATAGAGGACAAAATCAACAGTAAGAATCTTATTAATTGCTTTTTTGACACCTTATTTTAAGACATAAGAAATCTTACTAAACAGTGAGACTAATGTAGCTGAATGTTTTCAGTCATTAAATTTTCATGAAGTTTAATTTTAATTTTCCTTTAGATGAAGACAACCCTTGATGTGGTAGCAGGTTCAATCAGGTAAAAATTCTTGGAGACGATATAGTGATTGTGGCGTAAATTTTTTGCTTCAACAAAATGAACGTTTGATTTGTTTTAAGTGTTTGTTAATATTTTTATGTAGTTTTTTTTTCCTTTGAAAATTTTCTCAAACAGGGCTTACTGGACTCAAATTTGCAAAGCTAAGTGAGGAGGGTTTAATGATACTCCAGGTGTTGATTTACTTGCAGTTGTTATAAAGGTAAACAACCCATTGATTTTGGCTTGTAATACCATTATTGTATATGATTTTGTTCTGATTTGGCTTACATACACAGGATTATTGATTTTTTTTTCTTTCTTATATGTGATTAATATACAATTTAGGCCATGATAGAGAAAACAAATCTGGCCCCAAGTGAAGTTGGGGATATAGTTATTGGTACTGTTTTTCCACCTGGTTCACAAAGAGCAACAGAGTGCAGAATGGTAGCAATCTATGCTGGTTTTCCTGGTAAGTTTTCACTTTTATTTTTTCAGCTGCACTTTTTATGATCTTTATAATGAGCATTTGTATCCCAACAGACCAATCACTTTTGATTGGAATTTATGTACAGTGAGAAGACAAAACTTGGCATTAGAAAGAGAAGAATTGTTATTTTTTTTTTAAAAAAAAGAATAAGGAAAAGAAAAATAAAAAAGGAGAGTTTGTGTATTCATCATTACTGTCATGAAAAAAATTGAGTTTTTTACAAAGGTATATAGTTTATGAGTCTACTTTAATATCAGATGGCAATGCATGTTAAGATTTTAAAAAGATGATTTTTATTTTTAATACGAGTTAAGCAGAAAAGATATAAATAATATTGTCTTTAGTGTATGCTATGGAATTTGATTTATGTTCATTTATGAAAGGTGCTCCCACAATCAGGTAAAATTTAGCTGAAATAGTTCATTTTTTTTTAAAACAAAACAACTTTTATATAATATTAATCTTTTTCTTGACTACCTTTCTCTTTCTCTCACTCAAGGTTTCTCCCATTTTTGTCCCTTTCTCAATTACAGTAAGCTTTTTTTTTAATATCCATTTTTGTATGTATGGGGTATTTTTATGCTCCGATCACTCTGTTGTGCTCTTAATTTATTGTGTTTTTTTTTCCGATCTCACTTCATTACAAATATGGTTGGAAAAAGTTGATTTAGGGCTTGATTTAAACTTTCAAAAAAGGGGAAAGATGTCTAGAATCTGTATATGAAGGTATATTCTTTTAAGATATTCTAATTTTTATTTCAAATATTATGCTTGATCTATATACATGTATGTGTTATATATATGTGTGTAATTTCCATATTAATTTTCTGTGCATTATATACGCTTGTGTTTAATATGATTTATTATAATGTGTCTCTACATGTGAAATAAAGAATAAAAATAAGAGCATCTCTCTTGTTCAATTTGGGTCTTTCTTGCCCGATTGGGTGTTGGTCAATTAGGGTTGATATTTGAGGTGTTGAATGCAGCCGTGAGGTGTGAGTTTTTAGACTGGAGTGACTATATTTGTACTTTAGGTCCTGTTTATATAGATGATCACCATTTTTACAGATTCGCACATATAACCACTACTTTGCTCTTTTATTCTTTCAATTGAGGTACACGTCTTCTCTTCTCCACTCTGTTTAAGTGTGTAGTGGTATATTTGTAGAAGCTCTCTTTCCATTTGTGAGTTAAATGACATCTTGGAATGTTAACTTTGCTTGATTTTTTAACTATGTCAATATATACATAAAGGGTCTCCAATACAGCAACTACTTTAGCACACTTTTGAATGATTATGTTGGCCTATACTTGTTTAGCACACTTATCAACATATATGTGAACTTATCACAATTATTTATATAGAGATATATTTAGTTTGTTATTCATGCATGCCAAAATTGCTTGTCGTGGATTAGAGGATAGACCGGGCCATTATATGCTTCTTTATATAACAAAACCAACATTTGTTTTCTTTAGATAATAAATAATTAAGTATTTCTCTATTTACTTTTTGTTGGTGTTTACATATCATGTCCTGTTTAGATATCAATTTGGATTGAAAAAGATAATGAATTTTTTATCTCAAGTTGCTGATTTTGCATTGTATTGTTATTATGTTTCTATGTATTTTAATCATGCATATACGAATATTGTTTAGCAAGGTACACTTCCAACTATTCATTTTCATATCTTTGATTTCATTGTCTTTGAAATCCTCATAACTAATATAAAATTAAGAGGAATATAGATGATACTTGGCAGTATACAATCTAAAAAAAAATTAACTGATACACTTCTTTGTAATACATTTGTTTTAGCTTGGTTGCCGTTACTTTTATAATTCTGCTTTTTTTTCTTTGTCGTTGCTTGTTTGATGATTCTGCATTGCTTGTAATGTCTACATTTTCTAAGTATAGAAACACACCCTATGTAACGCCCTACTTCGTTAGAGCCGTTACCAAGTGAGTTTTTTTTTTTAAAGAAAACTTTGTGCAATTAACTCGCTAACCGAGGTTTTGAAACGAAAGTGTGACTAATTAAAAGTTAAGGCTGTAATCTTTGAAAATGCGTTGATTCAATAAAAACTTCTAGTATTAAACATTTGGGATCCCAAAATAAGGTTTGAAAACTATTTATATCTTGAAATAAGTTTACAGTTGATCAGTTCTAAAAATCATAGATTATTACAGCCATTTTTTAATAAACCCCCAACCAAAGCAGTCGGGCAGGCCAAACATGTACGCGTCGCTTCACGCTCTCCGTACTCATGGTTGGTTGACTCAGTCATTGCCCTTACCTGCAACACAGAGCACCCGTGAGCCGAAGCCCAGCAAGAAAACTCATGCAGAACATAACATATGCAATTTATACAGTTTATCATATAAGATAATCCACAGATAAACAAGTCAACCATTAGACTAAGCAAACACGGCCATGCCGCCCCAGAAGCCTTACCGAAGCCTGGGGTCTCGGTCCTCACCGTAAGGATCTCACATGTATCCACTGGGTCCTACCCTGACTATAAGCATCCCATGTGCTAAGTGTTACTTCCGGCCCCGCTGCCGTTCTCGGCCTTGCCGCCCTCGGCCATAGCCGTTTATTTCACTATAATCACATATAGCATAAATCAAAGAACATTCAGACAAATATCAATACATTTAAGTCTGCACCCTAACATGTAATGCAATATAGGGCCATGCCCTGCAATCATCTCATCATGCAATATAGGGTCGTGCCCCGCAATCACACTATGGGCTCATGCCCTATCCTACGGGTGTTATAGTTTTCTTACCTGTACTCCGAGCTTCCTGATGCACTAAAGCCGCGAGCACGGTCCTCTAGCACGAGCCTCTCCAATATCCTAGTCACAACACACACATGAAACATCCTTTAATACTAATCAATTCAAAACCACTTCCCGGGACCAATCCCACACTCTCGGGACCTCTAATTCCCTAAAACAAAACATTGGAACCAACCCCCGAGTCCCCGGTCAAAAGCCCTAAAAACCAGAATTTTGGCTGTCAAAATTGGCCTAGGGCCGCGGCACTCCCTTCAAGTGCCGCGGCGCCCAGCGACTTGCCCCTCTCCTGATGCAACACTGCGCCGCGGCGCCCAAGAACAGGGCCGCGGCGCTCATACGCGAACCCAGATTTCTGGGTTTTCTCTTGCGTTTTCACCGAGCTAAAACCTTCCCAAATCATACCAAACCAATACCCAAACCCCAAAATCAATTTAAAACTTCAAATGGACCATCTAACAACCCATAAACACTAGATTCAAGCTCAAAACACAATCACACTCACAAATCCACCCAATTGATTTCAACTTCAGCAACTTAAACCCATAGGCCAAAAACACAAACCCAAGCTTGAAAAACCTAAACCATACCTCAAAAATCTTAAACCACAACAGATAAAACTCTTAAAATTGCCTAGGATCCTTACCTTTAAGTGGAGAATCCACCCTTTGCTTCCTTGAATCCATCTCCAAGTCTCCAAAAATCAGCTCCTTCCCCTCTTCTTCTTCTTCTTCTTCTTCTTCTTCTAGCTTTTCTTTTCTTCTCTTCTAATTTTTTTTAACAAAACCAAAATATCACCTAGCCTAAACCGTGTACCCCATATAACCCAGCTGCCATATATCAAATTCCCAGCCAAATGACCATTTTACCCCTCCTTGCCTATCCTTTCCTAACTAAACCTCAAGGGCACTTAAGTTCTTTTACTTCTATTTCATTTCTACCATTTTCTATCTAGAACTTGTTACTCTCAGCGGTAATTAATGGTTGCCCAGGTTACTCAATCACCAATAACCATTACCCGCTAAATCTCAACTTAACCATAAAATTCCCAAAGTACCCCTAGGCTCCTCCCGAGCCGGGTATAGAAATCCCGTTGTGACTCTTAAGTTAAATTTGCTCTCTAGGACCGTCTCGGCACGTGCATCACAATAATAACACCACACTCGCGTGGTACAAATCAGGGATTACAATTATCACATATATGCCCTCAGCGGGCTAAAATTACCAATTTACCCCTATCATGCAAACGAGGTCCCCATGCATATTTATTTCACCTAATTATGCATACTAACCACATAGTCATGCATCTCAAATAATCAAATAGTCATACAACACGCTTTAAATCATAACCATGCATTTAACTCATAAATCACACATAAATCCCAACCTGCCCTCCTGGCACACTAATCAAGGCCCTTAAGCCTTATTAGCGAATTTGGGTCGTTACACCCTAATTATAAAGAAGATTTACATAATCTCTCATAAGAAATCTTGACTGAACACTTATTAATTCCATTTTAGAGTGTGGTATATATGGTTTTGTTTATGGTAGTTTACAATTACCATGCTTGAATTTTATGTGTTATATGCATTATTCTAGTGAAGTCTCTATCCACCCATCACCATATTCAAGAGATTGATCTTCTTAGTGAAATGCCTTGATTATCTATTGCCTATCCAATATTAACTGACGTTGCACAGAGTGAACTCATCTATATGCCAATTTCAACATATATCGTGCATATTACATCCTTTGTTGTTTTCTCTAACCTTTTTTGCACATCAAATTAAAAAGTCAGTCAAGTTCTTCCGAACCAAAGTGTCATTTACATGCATTATTTAAAAGGGTAGAATAAGAACTTGTTTTGTAAGGTGCTCTAACTTGCATTATAATATCCCTAAAATTCTCATTTGGTTAACTAAGTCTTGCATATTTCCGTCAAAGAGACTAAACCACCCTTTCTTTGTTGTACTTAACACTTTAAACAAAAATCCAACCATTCTTTTTTTCTTTTCCTTTTCTTTTTCTTTTAAAAATTCAAAAATTAAACATGATGAAAGAATAGCTTTGGAATTTCTTCAAAAATTTCTAAGCATCTCATGTATAGTTCCTTTCTAGAGTAGGCCCCAAGACGAGAGAGGTTCATGTTACAATCAGGCTCACTTGGAAGAGCTCTTCCATTCTGTCAAAAAATCTAGCCCATTCATAAACATTAATCAGGATGTTATATCTATTGATGTCTACTTTATCTATAGAATGTCACAAGCTAAAAATTTTGTTCAACAGGTTGAAAACAGAGCTGGAAAAACTCTCTTTACAAACTTTCATTTCACTAGGAAAGTCTTATTGCTTGATCTATGGAAGATTTTGTTATGCTTTCTTTAATATGATTATTTCTGAATTATTATAGCTTAAATTAAATTGTTTGAATGCAGGTGGTGATGGCTTTCATTGGAGAAACTAGAGGCATTCAAAAGTGATAGAGTTGGAGGGTGACAAGGGTTATGGTAAGATATATTATACAGTACATACCCTGCAAACAAGGTGAGAAGCTTTTTAAGTAAAGCAAAATGTATGCCATGTACCATGATTCTTTTTTTCTTATCCAATATAGCAAAACAACACCAAGAAGAAATAACAAGTCTGGCTATTAGAGACTGTTTGTTTATACCTTAGGAAAAATGGGGAAGGGTGATGTATGTGCTGTTATAATTTTGATATATGTATTTATGAAAAAAATTCATTAGGTCTTGTAAGTGCCATTATGGTTTTGGACTGTCAAACAGTCAAAGACACTCTAACTGGTGTCTTTTTTATAAATTTTTTAATGAATTTTCTAAACTAAACTAAATTTTATGAATTATTCACACTGATTAAGAACTTTAATTCTCATTTAGAAAAAAAATTCTCAATTAAGATTATTTTCTGGGCTAAAAAAACATTCTATACTTTGTTATTTTGAGGATAATGAAATTTGAAATATGAAATACTTTAAAAGCTAACTGAAATTTTCTGTCAATATGATTTGTGGGTCTTAAAGAACTCTCCTTTACCTATCACCATGGGAAAAAAAAGTTTGACATTGTCCATTGTAAATGTGTAGTTCAATTTGAGTAAAGTTAATCTTTGCATTGTTAATTAGATTCCTCTTATCCATATGCATACAAGTAATAAATAGAAGCTAATGGTTCTATATTTTGTTTGTTCATAGACTAACAGAAAAGTAATATGTAATATCAATTGAAGATAAGAAACTAATATTGTGTTGGGGTTCATATTTACTATTGTCTTCTTAACGTTTTCTATTATTTAATATATTGTTTGTTGGATTCTAAGGGAGCTTTGAGAACCTAGGCCCCAATACATACATGCATGTACTATTATTTCTCTCTCAATTTCTAGTTCTATAGATAATTATTTACTCTTCTCACTTCTCCTTCACAGGCTTAGATTGGACTGAGTTGGTTGTATTATTTTGCTAATTAAGAAAAGTGAGAAGATTCATTTGGTTTCATTTACATATTTTGCTCAGTTTTTTATTTCTTATGCATTCAAGATGTTTGAAAAAATGCCTAATAGAATGACAAAAAAATTGTGGATTTATAATTAATAATATTCTAATATATATATATATACTTATAAGCTTTATTTAGGCATGAGTTTAATCTCTCTGTTTTTCTGAGTTCTATAGATATATTATATATATAACTCTTCTTTGTTTTGACTACTATTATATAAATTAATCTGTTCATTTTTTTTTGGCAGATTAGGATTAAATTATCATATATAAAGCTCAGGTGTAGTTTTAGAAGTGGAAGAGAGTAGCTTTGGGCCTTATCACCAGGTACTACACTCATAGTCTCTTGATTGTCTATTGAACATCTTTGAATCTTTAAATCTATATGTATCTGTGTGTGTAGAGTTTCCACTATTTTTCCATTCTATCATAATTGGTAAAGTAGATTGCTTTTTCTGTTATGGTGGGTTTGTTTTTGTTTCATAATTCATTTATGCACGTTGGATTGAATGGGAGTATATATTCTGATATCTAATCTGGGAATTGGGATTTTTTTTGCGTGGTTGACGTGACGTGACTTTCTTGGGTTGATTATGCATACCAAATTAGTAGGTAATAAAGCTGAAAAGTTAATTGCTCTTTTTAGTGGAAGAAGGGTCTTGGGATTTAGGAACTGTGTTTGAAATTTGATTTTTTTATTTTATAAAAATGAATCCTTGATCATAAAAGTGATGGTTGTTGGATTTGGAAATGTGGGTAGTGATTATGTTACCATGATCAATGAAATCAGTGTGGCTTTATCAAATGGGGATAATTAGTTATTGGTGCCAGTTAAATTAATTGAAACTCATCTACTTACTGACCATTGTGTAATTTCTTTCCCCATTTGTCTTGTTAAATTTTGTAAATTAATGGTAGTTTCTTCTAGTTTATAGAAGATCTATCTAGCTTATATAATTCTTTTTCTCACTCACACTTTCCCTGTTTTTACTCTGTTTTTCTTTAAATTTGACTATATTAATACCAAATTTCTTTCTTTGAATGTTTGGTGATTTCAGAGTCCAGATGGTGATATTATAGATTGTGTTTTGTCTCATCAACAACCAGCTTTTGACCATCCTCAGTTGAAGGGACGAAAGCCATTGGTAATACCAATAATTCAATTTCAAGATTTATATAAATTGAAGTGATAAATTGTTTGAATATTGATTGAATATTACATATTGTGCAGGATCCACCAAATAGGCCAAAAGCTCATAAAGATCATCCTAATAGTATGGACTCAGAAAATTATCAGTCATGGTGCTTGTCAGGCGAATCATGTCCAGGAAGGCTCTTTTTCCATCTCTATTTTGTTTTTGCATTTCACTCTCATTCTCTCTATTTTAGTCTCTTTCCCATATTCCTTTTCCTTCTTTATCATAAAATTGTCGAATAGCTGTATATATTTGTGATTTCTTGTTCTGGATTTAGAGAAAGTTTGAAGTTTTACCATAGTTTTTCTTTTATTTGCAAATCTGGTGTTCTTATATTTTCTTAGTCGTTCCAAGTTTTTGGTTTTTTTGCATCTTTTTAATCATCAATATATATTTTGATTTGGTGTTTGAAATATATTTGATGATTTTATATATGTAATTAGTATATTTGGTGTTTTGGTGTTTAATCAGTATATTTGCTTCTTGTTTGATATTACCTTTTGTGGTTTGGTTTAAGCTATTATGGTATGCATGTGGAGGACTGATTATAGAGGCTTGGGCATGTCTAGTTTCATCCTCTACTCATTTAAAGTTAATTTTTTTTGATGAATTGATAACCCGATTGATATGTGATAATGATTTCATGGTTCTTATTATGCTTAGATGACTTAATGTCATACATAAGAAATTTGTATGTTTTTTGCATTAAAGGAATTTTTTTCAATACAAATTGAATGTTCAACTCTTTATTGAATATCCTGGTATTGCTTGAGTTTCTAGCTGAACTGATCTATGTGAAAAATCAGTGCAAGGAGAGAAAAAGCGAGAGGAAAACAGAGGAACAAACTTGTTCATTGGTTCAACAAAGCTTGTTTTTTTTTTCTTTCTTTTTCATAGAAGTATACTGTGGCATTTTTTTCTTTCATTATATTATATTTGGATCATCATATGAAAATTTTGATATAGAGTTTAGTACCTGTTTGAACTCCATATTCTATTACACCTCTCCTTTAAATGAGATATGAGATTCAATGGATCTACCCTAGAAATAATAGTATCATTCTAAATGCTTTTGTAACTCAAATCTCCCAAACTTTTAACATGCTGTCTAAGTAATTAAGCATTTGAACAAGTGGAATTTTGAAATGTATGTGCAGAGAAAGCAGGGCTGTTGACACTTAATCGCTTTGTGTTCTTCCAGGGAAATTGGTTTGGGCCATCCGTATTGACCTCCATATTCTAGATAATGGAGGGTAAGCTGTAATTTTTTTCCCCTCTAGCACCAATTCTTTTTTTCCTTTTCTGTTATTCATTTGATTTGAGTGTGTATATTTAGTTTTCATTTAGAACAATTTGTTAATAGAAACCTTGTGGATACTGCAAATATTGCTGCTTTGGCTGCTCTCATGACGTTTTAAATTTCATGATATTATTTTCTTTCATTTTTATTTTGTTTCACATGGCCTCCATGCACTTGTGTAGGTTGTATTTTGGAAATGGATTACCCCAAAGTTGTTGGGTCTGGTTACACAGACCTCAGTATATGCAACTCTTTTCAGTGGAACAACAGAGAAGTCAAGCTCTAGAAGCTCATGCTGCTGCTTTTGCACAATTTAAAGTGTGTAAATTAACTTCTCCCTCTCTTTATCTCTCTTAATTCTCTTGTTTTTTATCGCACTTGGTATGCATATCATATATGCATATTTGTTGATTGATTGTCGAATTTATACAGGTTCCAGGGAATGAGAATCCTTCTACTCTCATTTCCTTTGCAACAAAGACTTTTAATGCTGGCCAAATTACATCAAAGTTGCATGTTATAGAGCTTGGTGCCCAACCAGGTTAGCTTAGTATTATTTAATTCACCCCCTTTATTAAAAAAGACAAATATGTTCGATAGGTCTAGAATCTTAATCAGAAATTTATTCCTTTCTTTCTGTCTTGATGAATAATTTCTACATCCTTTTGTTGGTTCATCACAAATTAATATTTTGTGAATGATTTCAGGTTGTCCAGCGATTCCAAGAACTGTTTGCACAAACAAAGTATAAAGAAGCTACTAAACTTGTTGTTGAGTCGCCACAAGGAATTCTTTGTACTCCAGATACAGTTCTCAAATTTCAGGTTCGTGAGCTCCTGGTTAAGCAACACCACAACCCGAGCCCCAATTTCGTTCCACCACTACCGAGCTGCTCCTTTGTAGATCTGTCTGGGTAATATTTTTATGTACCTTGGATTGGTTCAGTTGCATTTTTGAATTGCTCCTCTTGAGTTTCCATCTTTGGTTAATTCTATTATGTATTGTGGAAATATTCCTCCTGTCTTGATCTTTGAGTGTAGCATTGTGATTTTGGGGAAATTACACAGGGGTCTATTGTTGATGATGCTGCATATGAAGAGCTTCCTGTAGGGGAGCAGATATGTCCTGAGAGGCACGCCACTATAATTTCAAGTATGTCATTTTAAGTTCAGTAAAGAAAAAAAAATCCATTTGGAATTGTTATAAACTTAGTTATTTTCATACATACAATATTATATACGTGGCTTCTTATTTTTTGGGCTGAGCAAGGGTATTGTCTGTTTTGGCTCCACTAGATGGCTGGACAATTATGTTCGGCTGCCAAAATGGTGCACTTGTATTTGGGCTATAATAACCCACTGAAATGTGTACCAATGTAGTCTCACCCTTACACTGCAATTTTTTTTATTCTTTTTTCTATAGGGGTATGTACTATGTATTATCATTGAGGTTGTGTAAATATAGCTACTTTTATTTTCTTTTCATATAAAAATTTTATTATAAACCATTTTTCAATTATGTACTTTCAAATTTGTTTTAAACCATTGAGATGTAGGTTTGATGTTAAATAATAATAAGAGAGTGATTAAATTTCATTTCAATAAAATTACATATTTTGAACTAATCTCTGCTTCTCTATGGAGTAAAATATACAGTGAGGCAGAGCTTATTCTACCTTCATCTGTCCTACAGTTTTTTGCATCTGCTGATCATTCCTCTTTCATGTTGTATATATTAATTCATATCTCGGCTGTGTTTTCTTTTACCAGGAACATTCTTTGGTTGGATGAATCCCCTTATGCAGTGTGCATATCAAAGACCAATAATAGAGAAGGAAGTGTGGAAGTTAGATACTTGGGATATAACAGAAACACGGAATGCTAAGTATGCAGTCATTTGTACCTTATAGTTTATTGTCAATAGAATTTCACTGATAAAGGTTACATCATTATTTTTATACCTTTTGTAGGTTCCAAGAATGTTGGGTTAAAGAATCTCAGAAGCCAAAGCCATGGCTATTAAAAGCATTAAGCAGTAGCCTTGGAGGAAGGTAAGCATACATATAAATATGTGTTTGTATTATAGACTTTATAAGGAACAGACAATATTATTAAGTACATGGCTGGAATGGAATTGCATCAGTTGCTATGTTAACTTTAGATTCTTATGATACTTTTTGTACATGCGTCTAATTCCCTTTTACTTTTTCTGTCTCTTGTAACTTTTTATATAGGTTTTGGTGGGGAGGCTTTTTGGAAGGTATTGAATTTATTTATTTAGTTTTTTTCCCCTTATCTTGTCTCATTAGTTCTCACGCAAACTTCCATTAAGCTTTTTAAAACTGTTCATGGATTGGAAAATAATTCATTTGTAAGGTGCATACTGCATACCTAGACTTTAAAAGTGTATACTATAGACATTCGTTTTGCATTAAAAAAGAGCATTATAGAACTTGTTATGATCTACTATTGGCTGTGGCTTTTTTGCTGTTGTGGATATACTCGGGTCTCCATTGCCCCTATTTTTTTATGCACTACCATTCTAACTTTGGCGCTTTTAACTTTCAAGTATCTCATTTTACCATTCTAATCATGTTTTGGCGCCTTATTTTATTGTTGACAAAAAAAATTAGGTCTGGGGTAGTGACAATTCATATTTTTTTCATACTTACAGTATAATAAAAGGCTATGTGACCTTTGTCAAAATAAAAGTATAGTATTTGGTTTCTTTGTTTACTTTGGTGTAGTTGTGAATTCATTATTTTGTATTTGGTGTCCTCTCTTGGAAATAATTTCCATAGCATTTTTCTTGAAGTAATTTGTGATGCTAGATAATAACATTAAAATATTTCTTTGTTTATTTTGCAGATGTGACAAGCGAAATAGAAAATGATACTTAATTTTGAAGGCTTTGTGTTGGGCAGCTGTAGAATATTTTGTGCTGAAAGTAGTAACATTTCAATATGTTGAATATTTAAGACTACTTGAATACTTAAAGAATATTTTGTTGTTGATGTCAGTGTTGAATGTTTGAAACTAATTTGTGGATTGTTAACACAATGTTGAATGTTTATACTTTTTGTGATTTGAAAATCAAGTTCATTTGACGATGCTAGTATATATTAGAAAGTTAATTTTAATTATATAAATAAAATATATATATATAATAGAATAAATTAGTGTTATATAAATGAATATATAATGAGAATTTAAAATTATCTAAATATTAAAATAATACGAAAAATGTGTTATAATATCTATTACAATAACACTTTTTGTAAGTAAAGAATTTTGTTATGAAACTTCATTATATAACACAAAAAATGTGTTATACTAAAGTGTAGTATAACACAAAAAATGTGTTATACTAAAGTGTAGTATAACAAACAAAATGTGTTATACTAAAGTGTAGTATAACACAAATTTATAAGTATTAAAATGTGTTATATAATCGACTATAAATAATATAATTAAACACTTATCTATTTATTAAAATAACACAGAAAGTGTGTTATCGTTGACAGTATAATAACACATTTGTATAACAATGATAAAGTATTATGTAATGTACCTAACCTACGATAACATAGTCGGTCTTAACACATCAAAAAGTGTTATGGTATGTTTTGATAACTCTTTTTGTGTTATTAAAAGCATTTTTTCTTGTACACATTTATGCCCGCAACGGGCAAAAATTACAAACATGCCCCTAATAACCAAACAGGGCCGACATGCATATTTAATTCACCTAAACATTCATCTTTAATCACATATTCATAAAAATTCACATATTATAATAATAAATCCCTTATTGCCCTCCAGGCACACTAATCAAGGCCCTAAGCCTAATAAGCAAATTTGGGACGCTACAGTGCCTATCGATATATCCCCCCAACCCGACCCTTCTTCTTTATTTTTCTGCAAAACAATTCTCCAACAGAGACGGGAAATTTCCTCCCTCCACCAATCCAAGGTGTCTCAAGCCGATCTGTAGCAATTTCTTCCAACTTTTGGTAATCTAAACCCTTTTCTTAGTATTTTCCTTTATATCGTATTTTTTTCTTAATATATGTGTATTTTGTGTTTATTAGAAATGAGTTTAATTTTTTTTTTTTTTTGGGTTTTGGTTTTTTTTTTCTTCAGGTTTTTATAGCGGCTTAGCTCGACCCTTGGGATTGGATTCTTGAGCTTTGATAACGCCCTAGCTCGACCCTTGAGTATTGTTTTTAAGTTTTTAATTTTTTATTGATTAATTGTTAAATTATGTTTTTAATTGTGTAATTGATTATTTTAGATAGTGTTGAATTTTTTTTTTTTAGTTTAGATTTGTAAAATTGTTAATTTAAATATGTTTGTGTTTTTTTAGGGATAGATTGTAAATATATTTATTTTATATTAATTTAATTTAATTAAATATTATGTTATAAAAAAATACATGATAGGTTAGATATTAGTTGATATAATTTTTTTTGAGTTATACATATGTTTATTACATATTAATGTATATATGTTTATATGATATAAATGTGGATGTGAATATTAGAATTTAATATGAATTGTATGTCAGTTTAGATAAATCAAATTAAATGTTTATAATATGATTTATGTTGTTGATATGAGATTTAAATGTTTTAATTCAATTATATGTATGTTCTAGGACTGGTTTTGTATATTTTATTCATATTAAAATTTTTTTTGGTAGGTTAAATTATAGTTGTTATGCTGCAGAAATTTTAGTATATTTTAAAGCAATTAATAAAATAAATTATAAAGTAACAAAATATATATAATAAATTTTACTCTTGAAATTAAGTTGAAATTAATATAATAAGTTTACAAGTATAAATTTTATCAAAATAAAAAATTGAAAATAAAATAATAATTCGATAATTATTAAATAAATTAATAATATTCATTAATGGTGAATTAATAAATTTATAATTAAATATTTGTTTACATAATGAAATTTTATAATATATTCATAAAATTTGATAATATATATTCATAAAATTTAATCATTTATTCATTAGATTCAACGAAGATATCATAATTTACTTCAAAAAATGTGTGGTTTGGTAATAAAATATTATTACCAAATGTATCAGTTAGGTCCCCAATTTTTTCAAATCATATCATTTATGTCCCTAAATGCTATTTTTATTTCTTCTTTCTTTCAAAAAAACATAAATAAAATATAAAATATTGTTAATAAATCTTCAAAAAAAATTGGATCACTTAATTTATCACAATACCAAACATGACATTGAAAAAATATATATTTTCATGATATTTAATGGTTTTATAAATTAAATTATTTTTTCATTAAAAACAATTCTTACCTATAAATTTAGAATATTAATAACTGAACTATTAACAGATTATCAATATCTATAATATACATATTTATTTTTTATTTTGGAAAATTTTTCTATAATGCAACTTATAACTAATCATGTATATAAATATATGTGGACATAAATAACATTATATACACTATTATTATGTTATAAAAAGATTGTATGAAATAAAAATGGATAAACATAGTAAAAATTGATAATATCAAGATAATTGAGATAGTATAGTTATTAATATTAATTATAACGAATTAGGTAAGAATATTTTTTTAATAAAACATTAATTTAATTTATAAAAATATTAAATATTTTAAAAATGGCCCTGAAAATATTTTTTTCTCATGTAATGTTTGCTATTGTCATAAATTAAATGTCCAAATATTTTAAGAATGATTCAACATTTATTTTAGGCATATTAGGATTTTTTTTCCCCGAACTATTACCAATCCAAATAGTGCCCCCTGGATTTTTCAACCTGTTAAAATTTCTGTTGGGAATAGTGCCCTTAAAGCAATTGTACTTGAGAAATGTTTTAAATAAAATAAATAATTGATTTGAATTATTATTATACATATATATAGAATATGTATGATATTATGTTGATAATATCTTGTAAATATCATGAGAGGATCGAGATTAAGATAATAAACTTGAAACAGTTCGCAGTAAAATAAAGTTATGGAATCTTTAGATTAATTGCTGCTAGTACGATTCCCTACTATTATGAATTCAAGTGACCTAGATCCGGGTCACTAGTGTAGTAGGACACTTTAGTGAATGTACTTTATATATAGTGATATATAAAACTGGACCAGATGTGATTTGTTAATACTTGTTTAAACACCGTTTCATTGTATGAATCAAACATATCAAACGATGATCATATACTCGATGATCTTAATATTGAGGTTACTATGAACTCCTATATATGTCATATGATCCTTTGATTCATGCGTTAAGGTTTGTCAGAATAATCAGGCTAAGAACAATTGTTTTGGGGACTCAATGATATATATGACTGTGGATATAGTTTAACCGATATGAAATCTATACCTTCGTATATATTGAATAATGGTCCCCTATTGGGTTGACTTTTGGAACTGAAAAAGTTATGAGTGCTCACGTCACAAACTTGTTATGACACAACCTTCACTAGTAAAGTCAATGGTACACTAGAAACAAGATATAGTAAAAATGGTAAAACAGTAAATTTATTCCCTTTTAATTATGAACCATTAACAGAGGATTAACGTTATATGTAATGATTATATCATTTGACACTTTATTATTTAATAAAGTACTTTGTAAATATATGTCTATAATTATCAAGAGTTCAATCTAATATTTATAGTGGAGTAATCATGAGATTAATAAATATGATTATTTAATCAAAGAGCTCTCATTAATAATCTCATATTTATTGGAGCTTGATATTATAGGTCCATAGGTCCCCCAGGGTTGCTCTATCAATACCATATCAAAGTAAAAGTTGATACAAGGGTAAATTTGTAACTTGGAAATTTGAGAAGAATTTTATTCTTCGGGTCAAATATACAATTATATGATAATTGAGGTTGAATAATTAATTTAGAATTAATAAATATATACTTTTGATATATATATAAATTAATTAATTAATTTTTTAAATTAATTATTTTATTTAAGTTGGAGAAAATAAAATTGGTAAGTCAAAATAATTTTTGATTTATTGAATTTCAAAAAGATGATGATAGATCGTCAATTTGAATTTAAAATTTAAATTTTAAAATATGGTTGTAATATTTTCCATAGAAAGATAATAAAATATTTTGTGGAAGGATTGATTTTAATTAAATAAATAAATAAAAGAAAAAAGCAATATCCTTGAAAGGTAATACTGTTATACACGCATGGCACAGTCCTGGACCGTGCCATGCGTTTAGCAGTGTACTAATAAAGTATCATTATGGTTTTTATTTTATTATTTATTTAATTAACAAATTGAAAATAGATATTTTCAAATTTGGTAAGTTAAATATTTACATAAACCAATTCCTATCATCGTTGTGATATTATTAATATATTATTATTATTATAATTAGAAATAATAAGGTAATATATAATCTATATATATTATTAATAAGAAGGAAAAAAAATAGGAAACAAACTATTAACTAAAAATCAATTGAAATTAAAAAAATTTGACGGTGACAAAAAATTAGCTTAGGTGTTGGGCATGCATTTGAGTGTGCTTGAAGTTGGTTGGGTAGTGACATCATTGAGAGGTTGGGCTTATGTACGTTCCCTGACGACATTCAGCTTTGGGTTTTTCGTTATGTTGTTAATATCAGATTAAAATGTGTATGAATTTGAGAGAATGAAATTTTTATTTGTATATGTTGTGATAATATTTTTTGGTTGAGTTTCTGTGGTGATAAATTGATGAGTGTTGTTGAGATTGTTTGCTTAGTGCAAAAGTGATGGAAAGTGAAAGTAAGTAAGAAAAACTAAAAGAAAATAAGAGAAAATTTTAATATAGTTTTGTTTTTATCTATTTGATTTTTTTATTTTGTATGATTTAATTTGATTTAAATGGATTTTTTGTTTAATGTTTTTTTATGTTTTCTTTTTAATATTAAAAATATTGTTTAAATTTTAAAATTTTGAATTCGAGCGGCATGATTTGGTAGTGGAAATAGTTCCGAGGGTAAAATCCTATTTTTTCTTTTAAAATATGCACGTGTCAATGCCACATCAGCAAACAAATAGTCACGTAAGCATGTCGTTAGCCACATTAGATCAAATTGGACGGAAGTCCCACTTTACAACAATGTGAATAGTTTGGGAGAAATTTTTAATGGCCCGAAAAAATAAGGGGGCACGATAATATATAGGTCATAGTTTGGGGGGCAAAAATCCTAAATAGTAGTTATTTTATATTTTTTTATGTATTTTCCAAGAAAACAATAAATAAAAATATCATTTAGGGACCTAAATGATACGATTTGAAAAGGTTGGGGACCTAACTCATACAAAATTAACTTTTGGGACCTAAGTGTTACAAAGTGTAAAGAATGAGGACCGCAGCTAAAATTAACCCTTACCAAATAAATGCAGTGTTTATTATTATCACATTGTGATAATTTATTTTTCACTTAAAGCAATAATAATGATTGATAAGAGTTGGATAACCAATAGACAACGTAACTCTGATGAGTTTTGGAATGATTGAGAAGCATTTATACAAATGGTCAAGAATCATGTGAATTCTTCAGGAGAAGTGAGGTGCCCATGCAATCAGTTTTTGAATATGCTAAACCAGAAACTGGATGTGGTGAAGGCTCACATACACAAATATGGGTTTCTGTGGCAATATGTAAAGTGGACTTACCATGGTGATGTTGATATTCCTCCAGTAGTGGAGGACGGGGCTCCAAGGATGGATGAGATGATTAACATCATCCATGATGATATTGGAGAATAAGGCACTAATGAAGAAGGTGTAAATGAAGGAGGAGCAGATGGTGGTGAGAATAGTGCGGAGAATCAATTTGATGACCTGTTTCAAGAGGTTGAAGTTGAGTTATTCCTTGGTTGTACTCGATTGTCTTCCTTGAAACTCTTGGCAATGAATAAATGGACAAATGGTTCATTTGATGAACTTTTGAAGATTTCGAAATTTGCATTCCCGAAGGAGAATAAGATTCCAGCTTAATACTACGAATCTAATAAAAAAATAAAGAAGTTATGGTTAGGTTATCATTCAATTCATGCTTGCAAGTGCAAATGTTGTTTGTTTTGGAATGAGCATTCCCAAAAATAGAGTTATCCAATATGTGGTGAGAGAAAATGGGTTGACAAAGACACAGAGGGGAAAAAAGTCGCTCAAAAAGTGTTGTGGTACTTTCCTTTGACTCCTAGGCTAAAGCGTATTTATGTGTCAAGGCATACAACAAAGGATATGACTTGGCATAGTACAGGACGATCGAAAGAAGAAGGTGTGATGCACCATCCTTTAGATCAGGGTGCTTGGAAAAATTTAATTTCAAATATGCAGATTTTCCATAGACCCCAAAAATGTATTATTGGGTTTGGTTGTTGACTGTTTTATCCATTTGGTAACATGAGTGTGTCTTACAACATGTGGCTGGTAATATTGTACGTCCAAAAAATGCTAATATTGTTTAGTGCCTTGATTAGCATGTCGAGGGGGCATAATTGTATGTATGCATGATTAAGTGGTTAAATGTGTGACTACGTGGCATACATGATCTATATGATAATATGGATTTAAATGCATGTTTATCTGTATTAATATGCATGTAGGTCCATTCTTAATAGTAAGGGTATATTTGTAATATTGGCTCTAGCGGGCATAAATGTTATTATATGTGCGTATATGATTGAGACCACATTATCATGTGGATATATTTGTAGTATACTGCTCAAGGCGATCCTAATGAGTGGATTAGCAGAATAGTCACAATGAGGTTTAATACCCGACTCGGGGTGAGCTTAGGAGTATTTCGGAAAGTTGAACATATACTTGGGATTTATTAAGTAACAAGTAAAGTGTTTGGTGATTTGTGGAGTATGTCGGGATTAATTGGCAATTTGTAGGATGACTCGAGGATTTAGCGGGATATAGGGTGTTGACCTGTGAAATTTGCGAACAGTCGTATATACAATATACAACACCATTTGAACGGAATGAATCTAATATACACAGAGTAAAATATCTAAACAAAACACACAGGAATTTATAGTGGTTCAACCCTGTTCTTCTGAACAGTAATAACCTAATCCACTTAGTCTTTAGTATTGAATCGCTCGATAGACAATTACAAAGATCAACTCAGAGTTCACTCCTCACAAGTTCATTCAAAAGATCGATCCAGAAAATCCAGAAAATGAGATCCCTTCCAAAAGTCCCCCAAAAGTCCTCTTTATGAAGCCCTAGGTCCTTTATTTGTAGTACCTAGGGACCGTTACATGATTAGTACTACTGGAGATCGTGGTTTGGTACACGATCATTGTGAGTGGAGATACGTGTCCACCCTCCCATGATTATGAGATCATGGGTCTTCCCATTGTCTTCTCTGGATTGTGGTCGATAATGCAAGATTGAGACCTTTGAGAAAATGCTAAGTCTTGATTGGTTTATGAGACTTAGGTGCTAGGCTCGATGACCCTTTAGAGCTTGAGTGCTAGACCCGTTGGTCTGATGGGTGTTAGGCCTGGTTATCTCAGTTTGAATGAGGATGAGTTTTACTCAATGAAGTATCTTTGGGAGTGTAGGTCGACCACCCTATGATGGTAGGGTGGGCCGACCACCCCAAGGGGTTCTTGGGCCCGCTTAGGATGACCACCCCTAGGGGTTGGGGTCAGGCTGACAACCCCTAGGGGGCCAATGCCAGGTCGACTGCCCCTGGGGGGTTTAGGCTTGGTTGACTTTCTATAGGTCTTGGGCCTATCTTCTTTGCTCTTCGGTCTTTTTTCAATACTTCCTCATTTTTCCCAAATTTTTGATGCCATGTGCCACTTTCTCATTCGCCACGTCATCTCTGGATTTTTGAGTGATAACATTTGCCCCCCAAATTTATCGTAATGTGTTCAACATTATGGTAAACTTGATCTAGCCCAAGAAACATATCGTAGGAGTACTTTAACAGCAAAGTCCCTCGGGACATTACGTAGTACTTTTATTTACTAACGATAATTTGCTTAGCACAAATTTTTCAAGGATGATTGTAATTTCTAAAAATAATTATATTTTTCAAGGAAAATTTATTTCCTAAAAATCTAATATATTTTTGAAGGAAATTATGAAATCCTAAAAACATAATATATTTTTCAAGGAATTTTGATGTCCTAAAAATATAATACATTTTTCAAGGATGTTAATTCCTAAAAATACAAAATATTTTTCAATGAATTTGAATTCCTAAAGGTGTAAGATATTTTTCAAGGAATTTGAATTCCTAAAAATATAACATATTTTTCAAGGAATTTGAATTTTTAACAATAGCAGATATTTTTCAAGGATTTTGAATTCCTAAAAATATATGGTTAGCCTGAGAGGCTATAAGTAGGGTATTCACTTCTCAGTTCTTTACTCTGTGCGCCGATGTTGTTGGGTTCTCCAAGTGTGATTTCTTCAATTCTTCAATAAACTCAGATCTTTACTTGGGTAAGTGATTTCTCCTAATCTTAACATTATTTCATTTGAATGTGCATAGATTTAGAAGAAAAACTTTGAATCTTTGAGGAATCTATCTGAATCTCCTTGTTTTATTTTATCTTGATCCAAAATATTTGACTTGTTTGAATCAAAATCCATTCTTAATCAAAAATTCGCTTGTTCCTTGCCTCTTTTTGCGTGATGCTTAGGGTTTAGATGCTTATAGGCCGATCACCATATGATTCCCTAGCCTGGATGATTTCCAAGGTTCCAAACCCTAGCATAGGCAATTTTAGGCTTGTAAAACTCAGACCTAGGCCTACCACTCTTTGAGATTCACTAGCCTGGTGATTTCCTGGGTTCCAAACCCTAGCATAGGCGATTTCAGGCTTGTAAAACTCTAACGTATGCCGACCGCTCTTAAGTTCCCTTGGTCTGGTGATTTCCAAGCTTATAAACATTAGAGTTGGGCGATTTTCAGGGTTTCAGATCCAGGCATAGGCAATTTCCAGGGATGTAAATTCCATCATGGGCCTACCACCCCTAGCGTTTCCATCATGGGCCGACCACTTCTAAGGCTTCCCTTACATTTCCCTTGCCTTATGCGACTTCTAGGCTTACATATCCCATCATGGGCAGAGCATCCTAGGGTTTCCATCATCGCTCGACCACCATTCTCCCTGGGCACTTCTATGGATCCAAGATCTAGGGTGGTCGGCCCAACCATAGGTCGACCACTTGGGACCCTAAAAATAAATTATTTCCCTTCGGTTTCTTCTATTTTTCTTTTCAGTTAATGGATATGCCCCTAGCTATTGGCTTCATTATGTTCACATACTAACTTTACTCTTTATTTTTCCTTTGTTGCAGATGTTTAGCTCTTCTTCGTCAGATAAATCTGTAAGTGAGTGTACCCACAGGCATTCTTGGAAAGGGTGAAAAGGATTCTCCCTTGCTTCGTTTTATATTTGTTCAGTCAGGAAGACTTCTTGAAAAGATATAGCCCAATGGTGAGAGTAAAACAGGCAACTCGGCAACCCTCAAAAGATAATCCTCAGGTTGTCATTCACATCACTCAGGGCTCTTCATCGGACTCTTGTCAGATCTCTTCTCATCATGGTACTCCATATGGCTCTCAAGGTACACCTCAGCAAAGTCATTCTTCTCATCATAGTTGTCTGGTCAGTGAGACTCAGTGCCACATCCTTTGAACTGGGATACCAGTCGAGTTACCCATCACTCTTCTTCTCAGTGAGAACATACCGATGGCTCTCATCGCCAGGAGCGTTCTATTCACAAGTTCCAGCCTAAGGTTGTTCGCCCTTCTCCCAAGAGCAAAATGGTCTCACCATCTACGTAGCAGAAGAAGAGACGACAAAAATAGTTCCATTCATCAGATTCTGGGGCCACTTTTGCCCATGAGATCATAGGGAAACTGGCTGAAAAGCCTCGCCTTGCTGATTACCAGGTGGTTTGGTTCAAAGGGGCTGCCTCTGACATGACTAAAGAGAAGGTACAGAACTTAAGGAAGACCTTTGAACTTTCCAGTGTATTTATTCCTATCCCTGGTCCAAATGACGGAGCTGAGGACCCCTCTTTGGGTATGTGCACCTGGACATGTTTTGCCATAAAGTCTGGCGCCCTACTTCCTCTTCATCCATACTTCCAGAGCATGGCGGATTATTTTGGTATTAGTCCTTCTTAACTAGCTCCCAATGCGATCTTGGTGTTATCTGCGTTGTACATTATCTATCACTGCAGAAAATGGGCTACTCTAGTGCCTCACGAGATCCACTACTTATTCGATCCGAAGACGAACCCTTCTCAACGCAAGTCGGGGTATTTCCACTTCCACCATTATACGAGTGAGGATACAGACACCTTCTTGGAAGAGATCTCTATAAATAGCAAGGCGTTTAGATATGCTGACAACTACTTCTTCACAAAGGATGCAGAGGCCAACTACTCCAAGTTTAAGCACGTCAGGCCTTTTTATAGACCACTCCTGACATAGGCTATGATAGTTAGGGCCAAGGCATTGATTGCCACGACTCCTGAGGAGAAGAATGTCAGGACCCTCATTACTTCAAAAAACCTTAGGAAGGTCAGGCTGTTTCCTCCTACTATAGCCGATGTTCTGGATGAAGATGGTTCCAAGCCCGTGATCGCTATAGACTCCCCGGGACCTATTCATGTCGAGGAGGTACCCTCTTTGCCTGTTCTAGCTAGACAGGAGGGTGATGCGGTGGGTGCATCTGTCGCGTACTCATTTCTTGCTTCAGATGATTTTGATAAGACTATGTTCGAGCTCGAATCTCATTCAGAAGGTTCAACACTTTATCACCTTTATTTTATGATTCATTTGTGCTTGATATCATTCTAACATTTGATCTTCTTTTACAGGTTCAGACATGTTTGGCTTTGTTCATACCCAGCAGAGGTCGACTCCCACCGAGGCAGTCCTTCTTTTCGAGCAACTAAGAGGGCCAAGGTTGAGGCTGAGTCAATAATGGAGGTTCCTCCCGAGGTGCCTCCTGTTCTGCACCTGCCCCCTTATCTGAGCCACACAAGTCTACCATACGGAATCTAGGCATCATCATGGACCGAGCGTCACATCTGAAGCAGACAAAAATGACTTTTAATGAGATTACTAATGAGGACTTGAGCACCATCTTCACGAAGCCACTCCTTGACATTCAGAGTGTAAGTCCTCTACAGTTTTCTTCTTATATGGATAGCTTGTGTGTTGACATTTATCTAACACTTGTATGTTTCTCGCAAGCGCTGATGTTTGTCTCCCATGTCGATGATAGGTCTATAAAGTATACCTCTACACTTTCCAACCTTCGTTCTGAGCTTGAAGCTATCTGCCAGGAGGCGCTGGACCTTAGGTGCATTCTTTGCTCTAGGGATGCGGACATTGCTTTGAAAGATGAAGAGATGAACACTCTTCATAGGACCATGGAGCACAAACAGCAGGAAGTGACCGAGTTGACTTTCAGGATAACCCAGATGGAGGGGAAACTTGTCGATCAACTCCCACATTCTGAAGCTAAGAAAGAGAACCTGATTGCTCGCATGGACCAACTGCGGAAGGATGCTCTTGTTGAGAAGGAGCAAGAGTTCAAGGCTGCCCAGGACAAGGCTCAAGATGAGTATTCAGAGAAAACTTTCTCTTGCTTCTACTTGATCTGGAAGTTCAACAAAGATCTGAACTTGGATATCCTTCCCGAGAAGACGCAAGAAAAGGAGCTTAGGAAGTGTCTGGCTCGCGAGGCTCAGGGTGGTATTTCAGATGATACTCCTTGCCCTAGTTAGTCTTCTTTTTGGTCTTTCATTCTTTCTCTTTCCTTTTGTGCCATTGGTGGGGCACCTTGTACTTGACAGTTTTTACATATGACATTTTATGCCTTTATGCTTTTTTGTTATGTGTACTAAGTGTATTGACTGAAAAAAATTATTTCCAATGCTTACTAAGTATATCAACTCACAAACCTCATTGGTTCAGGTTTCAGTATACTCTGAACACATGTATTTCATGTGCCATACTAACCTTACTCTTATATGTTTTTCATGCTAACAACCATGGTAATGTGAGTAGTATGATACTTCCCCATGTACCATGAACAAAACAGGTCAACCACCCCATGGGTGATAGGCCGAGCACCCTATAGGGTTAATGATCTGGCCGACCAACCTGTAAGGGACTTGGCTAAGAGTCTCCCTACCAATGCCTTTTTTGTTTTTGTTGTTTGCATTTTCAGAACATATGTTGAACAAATGTCCTAAAAAATTGAGCTTGCTTAGTACTTAAGGTCATGCCCTCATTGCTTGTGTATACCTCGATCGATATGTACTATTTGCCCCCCAAATGATCATGGGTTTAAAAGCCTTGGTCACTTTCTACTTGACCATGCCTTGCTTCGAGCATTTAGACACATAGTACTACCATTTTTACCTAATGATGCAAGCAACAAATGCTTGTTCCTCATTAGTATTCGGGTGATGGTTTCATACTCAGTAGTAATGATACCTATACACAGATGCAAATTGTGTAGCAAGTGTCGATCACGATCTACGTAATCTTTCATGTACTCGTTATAATGATTGAAGACAGAAGTGTCTAAGTTGGACCAACCAGGTCTAGATGGGCTAATCGAGCCTGTAATGAGTCTTAGATCAAATTATCGATCGGTTCCTCAAGGACCAGATTCGATTATGATCTGATGATGGCAACTGGTCTTCGAACCATTCTCTTTTTTGATCGTATGGGTCGATAGGTTCCTCAAGAACCAGGATCGAATGTAATCAAATAATGGTGACTGGTCCTCGGACCAATCTCTTTTGTTGATCGTATGGGTTGATAGGTTCCTCAAGAACCAGGATCGAACATGATCAAATGATTTGGCAACAAGGTCCAAGACCAGTATCTCTTTTTGGATCGAATGGGTCGATAGGTTCCTCAAGAACCAAGATCAAACATGATCCATAATGGCGACAGGTCCTCGGACCTGTCTCTTTTGTTGATCATATGGGTCAATAGGTTCCTCAAGAACCAGAATCGAACATGATCAAATAATTTGGCGAAAAGGTCCTTAGACCAGTCTCTTGTTTGGATCGTATGGGTCAATAGGCTCCTCAAGAACCAAGATCAAACATGATCCATTAATTTGGCGATAAGTTCCTAGGACCTGTCTCTCTTTTGGATCGTATGGGTCGATAGACTCCTCAATAACCAAGATCGAACATGATCTAGTAATTTGGTGACAAGGTCCTAGGACCTGTCTCTTTTTTAGATCGTATGGGTCGATAGGCTCCTCAAGAACCAAGATCGACCATGATCAAATAATTTAGGCGACAAGGCCCTAGGACATGTCCCTCTTTTGGATCGTATGGGTCGATATGCTCCTCAAGAACCAAGATCGAACATGATCCATTAATTTGGCGACAAGGTCTTAGGACCTGTCTCTCTTGTTGATCATGTGGGTCAATAGGTTCCTCAAGAACTAGGATCAAACATGATCAAATAATATAAGCAAGAAGGTCCTAGGACTTGTCCCTTGTTGAATGTAATTTAACGAATTAAGAAATTAAATTCATACATTGAAGCACAATGGCTGTTACATAGATACTTTTAAAATACTGCATTCGCAACTTAAAACTTGTGTCACTGCCAAAGAGCTTCACTAATAGTACCGGCGGAGGTGTTCGCCATTCCAGTAGTTTTTTATTAGTTCTCCATTTAGTCAAGCTATCTTGTATGTCCCTGGTGGGATCACCTCTTCCACAAGGTATGGCCCTTCCCAATTAGGTCTTACTACCAATGTTGTAGTGTCCATAGTGTTTAGGAACACCCTCCTGAGTACTAAGTCTCCAACTTGGAAATTTTGATCTTTCACTTTAGAGTTGAAGTATCTGGCCACTTTTTTTTGGTGTGCAGCTACTCTGAGACTTGCATTTTCTCCTCTTTCTTTGATTAAATTGAGCTACTGTTCTATTAGTTGATGGTTCCTCCCTTGATCGTATGTCTCTCGTCTATGTGATGGGGGAGTGAGTTCAACTGGCAACATGGCTTCATCCCAAAATTCCAAAGAGAACGACGTATGGCCTATCGTCATTCGTGTATTCGTTTGATGTGACCATAGGACCTCCAGAAGTAATTCTGGCCAGGCTCCTTTGGCTTGTTCAAGGCGTTTCTTCAAAGTGTCATTAATAGTCTTATTCACATCTTCTACTTGACCATTAGCTTGGGGTTGTGCCACTGAGGAAAAGCTCTTTGTGATTTCATGCCTCGTACAAAATTCGGTGAACATAACACTGTCGAATTGAGTGCCATTGTCCGAGACTATCTTCTTTGGTAGACCAAATCGACATATGATAAGTCTAAGACTTTCTTCGAGGTTATGGTGGTGAGCGGTTCTACTTCAGTCCATTTGGTGAAGTAGTCTATGGCTACAACAACAAATTGGAATTCTCCCCTTCCCGTAGTTAGCTTTCCGATTAGGTCGATCCCCCATACAACAAGGGGCCAAGGGCTTTGCATCTGCGTCAATTTGTTAGGTGCCGCCCAGGGTATCTTGGAGAACATCTGACACTTGTGGCATCTTCTGACATACTCCATCGATTCTTCATTCATCGTCGGCCAGAAGTATCCTTGTCTCAGGATTTTCTTTGATAGGCTCTGCCCCCAAATGTGATCTCCACAAAACCCCTCGTGTACCTCGATTATTAACAGCTTTGACTGGTCGGGTGTAACGCACTTTGGCAGTGGTAGGGAGTACCCTCGTCTGTACAGGACCCCTTTGACTACCATATATCGGGCAGCTTGTCTCATCAACTTCCTTGCATTGTTTCGATCGCTGGGTACTACTCCTTGGTTGAGATAGTTTATAATAGAGGTCATCCATGTATCTGCTAACTCAATAGGTAGTGCCTCCTGCTCAGTTATGCTTCTTTCCGACAACTATTCCATGGGAACGACATTCAGGGTGTCCGTATCTATGGCATTGGCATGCTTGGCTAAGGCATCAGCATTGGCATTCTGCTCCCTCAAGACCTGAATAATTGAGTATTTCTTGAACTGTGTCAACAAGTCCTTCACCTTGTTCAGGTTGTAGCATCCCAAATTTGCTAATAAGGCTTAGGACCTTGATTAGCGTTCTTGGAGGGCAATAATTGATTTAATTATGTTAATAAATGAATTTGATGATTATGTGATTAGAAATGCATGTTTAGGTGAATTAAATATGCATGTGGGCCCCATTTGGTTATTAGGGAAATATTTGTAACTTTAGCCCGTTGAGGGCATAAATGAAATATTTGTGTATATTGTGATTGATACCACGAGTGAGTGGTGATATATTTGTGATGCACAATCTGAGACGGTCCTAGGGAGTAGTTTAGCTAGAAAGTCAAAACGGGGTCGAATACCCGGCTCGGAAGGAGCCTAGGGGTATTTTGGGAACGTATTATGTGTTTAGGATTTTTGGACATGTTGGGTTTAAACGGGGATATATGGGAACACTCGAGGAATTTGCAGGATTTTGCAATTGACAAAATTTCCCTTGGTTGCACTTGAGAATTTAGATGAGCTTAAGGGGTATTTTGGATATTTGGCTAGGGATAGATTTAAATACTTGAGCTGCTGAGATGTTAGAAGGAAAAACAGAAGGGGGATAACATTAACTCTCACACTCTCTCTCTCTCTCAAAGTCGGTTCTCACTTTCTCTCTTTGGTGTTTGAGAATTTTGAAGGAATTTGAGTCTTATGCTGAAGAATTGAGGGATCTTGCTAGATGTGCTTAAGGGAAACAATTCAGTGGAGGAGATACCACAGAGTTAAGGGTTAATCTAACTTATTTTATTGGTTTTTGTTGTTGAATTCTGCTGGAAATAAATGCTTGCATGGGAGTGAGTTTTAATTTGATTTTTAGTGTTAGTGAGGATTAGGGAGTTGTTTTTAGGTGGATGTGATGTCTAGGTTGTGTGGACAAGGAATCCAGGTTCAATTTTGAGTTTAAGTGATGTTTGAAGTATGGAAATGTGGTTTAGGCTTGAGGAAAACGCAGAAAACAGGGGAATATTGCTGGGTTTCGGGCAGGCTCCGCGACCCGTGTGTGTCGAAGTGGTTGGGAACCACGGCCCGTGTCCCTCAGTAGAGAGGCATTTTGCCTTTGACTTAGGGGGGCGCCGCGGCCGTTAAAGGTGCTGGGCCGCGGCTCAAATGCAAGATATTGGTTGTTTGAAGATTTTTTAGCTCGGGAACCCAAATGTTAAAAGCTCGGGAAGGATTTTACCACCTGGTTTGGTAGAATCCAAGGTCCCGGAGGCTTGAATTATATTCCAAAGGTATTTATTGGATTAGAACTTGATGGATGGCTATTATGAATTTGTTGTTGTATAATCGGGTTAGAGGACTGTGCTCGGGATTGCAGTGCCAAGGAAGATTGGGACACAGGTAAGAATATTGTTGTACCCATAGAGCAGGGTGTGGCCCTATTGTTTGTATTTTAGTGCATGGCCCTATTGGTGGAATTTCAGGACTTAGCCCTATTGTTTATATTTAGTATATGTTTAAATATCTGTTTATATTATGCTATTTAATGCATATTTGTGAGTCAACGGCGATGGTTGAAAACAGCAGGAAATCAAGTACGATAAGGGGCCGGGATCGGCATTGATTATGCGGAGTGCAGGCCATTACGGCGAGACCCTCCTAGGATGCTGGAGACATCTTCTTGGTGAAGACCGTGAAACCAGGGCCTGGTAACGCACCTGGGATGACATGGTCGCTATGTGTTTAGCCTGTTGGCTGCTTTGTTATATGTTGTTGATAGATAGGCTGTGTTGAGTTCTCTTGCTGGGCTTCGACTCACGGGTGCTCCATGATGCAGGTAAGGGAAAGGTCAACCAACCATGAGTATGGAGAGCGTGGAGCGACAGGTACATGTTCGCCCTGCCTGGCCGCCACGGCCAAGGTTATTTTGGGATGATGTAATGTATTTCGTTTATTTGTTGCTTAGGCCGACCTTAAATGTATTTTGAGATGTAAAGTATTTTCTGAAAAGTATTTTGGGATCCCAAATGTATAACTCTTTACGTTTTTAATGAATGACCACATTTTTATATCAAATGCCTTTAAACGAATTTTATTACAATTTAGCTACACTTTTAACCTAAAACCTCGATTAGAGAGCTAATGGCACATTTTTAACTCACTTAGTAACGTCTCTAAGAAAGTAGGGCGTTACAACTTGGTATTAGAGCGAGCCAAGGTTTATGATTCCTGGAGATCAACCGAACATGTACGCTCGCTGCCAGTGACAAGCTCAACTCAGGGTTAGTTGGTAATTATTGAATTATAAGCTTGATTTTTGTTGAGGTGCCCTATTTACCTGAATATTTTATATAGAGCATGATGAATGAGTTGATATATCCATGATGCTAGGGCATGGCCCCCTTGATCGCTGTATGCTATTTGTGATATGTGAATTTTCTGGTTGTGATTGGTTGATGAGTTTGGGAGGTGGTTTTTGATGTTGTTATCATGCTTGATGAACGTCATCATTGATTGTAGGCATTTTGTTATAATTCCTCGACCATCAATCAGACTCCGCGGCAATAGGGCCAAGGATAACAACCAGGGTCAGGACCCTCCACCTGCCCCACCGAATTGGCAACAGTTATTTGCCGAGATGGAAGCTAGACATCACCGAACAGAAGAAGAGCTTCGACAATTGAGGCAACATGCCCCTCCTCAGGGCATTGGGTTACAGGTTCCACAGGCTGTGGCACCAGTGCCACCTCATCCTAGTGTCGAGAATAGATGGGAATCTTTGTATGAGAGGTTCATGAAGCAGTATCCTCCCATCTTCGAGGGTGGACCAGACCCAGTGCGGGCAGAGTAGTGGATGAACATGATTTCTTCCATCCTGGATTTCATGAGGGTGGAAGGAAATGAGAGAGTAGCTTTTGCTAGCTACATGTTGAGAGAAGACTCCCGCATCTGGTGGGATGTTGTGTCGCAGAGAAGAAATGTTGCAGTTAAGACCTGGGAAGAGTTCAGAAACATTTTTAATGAGAAGTATTATAGTGTCGCAGTCCGAGCTGCGAAGGTTGATGAGTTTACCAACCTGACTCAGAATCAAATGACGGTTATAGAGTATGCTCTGAAGTTTGACAAACTAGTGAAGTTCTTTCTAGATTTGGTGTCGACTAACATGGCAAGAAGATATTAGTTTGTGTGAGGTTTGAATGTTATGATTGCCCGTTATGTTAAGATAACTTTGGATCCGGGGACTACCATTTATGCACAAGTAGTGGACAAGGCCCTTACAGCTGAGGGGGCCAAGGATCAGATATGGAGAGAGGGTGCTACTAAGAGCGATGCTTGAAGGATGGTGCCTCCTTTCACTGGATCTAGTCGAGGTAGTGGCCCCTGTGAGAAGAAGAGAAAGGCCCCAAAATCTTTTGTTCCTCCTAGCTTGGATAGGAGGGCACGGGATGCTTTCAGTCGCTGTTAGGGCCGGGGAGACAACTGGAAGAGTTTCCCAGTGTGAACTCGGTGCAGACGATGACATCAGGGAGAGTGTAGGATCAGGGCCTGCTTTACATGTGGGAGTATCAGTCACTTGAGGAAGGATTTCCCACAAGCTAGGAAGGAAGATCCGAAGCAGAGTGATAGTCTCACTCCTGCCAGAGTATTTACCTTGACCCAGACTGAGGCTGAGGCTAGCCTCTCGGTCGTGACAGGTCAGATTTCTAGTGTTGGTACTTGTTTTACTGCATTGATTGATTCGGGGGCTACTCATTCATTTGTTTTCGCTAGAGTGATAGATCAGCTATGTAGACCTAGTAATGTGTATGCTAGGGATTTTCAGACTTTTTGCTGAATAGGGAATTGGTAGTCTCTAGGAGATGGGTTAGAGCATTGCCAATATAGATAGACAGTAGGCAGTTGCCTATGGATCTTATTGAGCTAGCAATGGATGAATTTGATATGATCCTAGGGATTGATTGGTTATCGGAATATGGGGCGACGATTGACTACAAGCGCAGAATGGTGACCTTTGAACTAAAAGGAGAGGTGCCTTTTTTATTCATGGGGACAGTGAGTGGTTCGCGAGTATTTATGATTTCAGCACTGAAGGCTAGAGACCTGATGCAGGAGGGTTGCATAGGATTCTTTGCAAACATTGTCGATACCTCTAGAGTTGTGTGGGTTGGGCCGAGTGAGACCAGACTGGTATGTGAATTTCCAGATTTGTTCCCCACAAATTTGCCAGTATTTCCGCTACACCATAGAGTTGGCGCTAGGGGCGGAGCCAGTATCTAGGACACCTTATAGAATGGCTTTGACGGAGTTAAAGCAACTGAAGATTCAGTTGCAAGAGTTATTGAATTTGGGATTCATCAGACCGAGTTATTGAAAGGTCAACCAACGATGAGTATGGAGAGCATGGAGTGACGAGTACATGTTCGGCTTGCCTGGCCGCCACGGCCAGGGTTATTTTGAACGATGTAATGTATTTGGTTGATTTGTTGCTTAGGTTGACCTTAAATGTATTTTGAGATGTAAAGTATTTTCTGAACAGTATTTTGGGATCCCAAATGTATAACTCTTTACGTTTTCAATGAATGACCACATTTTTATATGAAATGCCTTTAAACGACTTTTATTACAATTTAGCTACACTTTTAACCTAAAACCTCGATTAGCGAGCTAATGACACGTCTTTAACTCACTTAGTAATGGCTCTAAGGAAGTAGTGTGTTACACATGTACTGCACCATGCTAAGACCCTACGCTTGATTCTATCCCAGTACCTGGTACACCACTAGCTAGGAATCGCTTAATATCTCCAGGGACTATGCATGCACATCTCGAGACAAGTGTAATCTTGCTAATAATACCTCGTACTCAGCCTTGTTGTTTGAAGCGTTGAATCCAAATCTGAGAGCGCAATGGATTCAGTGATTCTCAAGAGTGATCAGTATGATTCCTACGCCTGAGTTGTGTTAATTGGAGGATCCATCAACATTTAGCTTCCATACAGAAGTATCTCCTCCCTTCTCGGTATCTCCATTCTTCGATTGGTAGGAAGTGTCTTCAAGGTTGGTGCCTTCGACTATGAAGTTTGCCAATGCTTGTCCTTTTATCATCGTCCTCGAATGATAAGTGATATCAAATTGTCCTAGTTCCACTACCCACTTAAGTAATCATCCCAAGGCCTCTGGTTTCTGAAGAGTGATCAGTATGATTCCTACGTCTGAGTTGATCGGTAAGGACTCAGATCGAGAGAGCTTGAACGTATGGACGCAGATTTTGAGAGGCGATTACTAGAGAATAGGCTAGCTTTTCACGAGGGGATACCTAGACTCTTCACCTACTAGCCTTTTACTGATATAGTACACAGGGTGTTGTACTATGTTCTCTTTTTTTACCAAAGTAGTGCTGATTACATGCTCAGTGATTGCCAATTAGATAAATAGTACTTCACCATATATTGGCTTCTCTAGGGCGGGAGGTTGAGTGAGATGCTCCTTCAAGGCTTGGAAAGCTTTCTCGCACTCTTTGGTCCATTGGATCTTTTTGCTGCCCTTCAGTAGGTTAAATAAGGGGACACACTTGTTTGTTTTCTTCGATATGAACCTACATAGTGCAGCCACTCTCCTTGTTAAGCTTTGCACTTCTTTGATTGTGGTAGGTGACTTTATGTAGATCAATTCTTTGATCTTCTAGGGGTTAGCCTCGATTCCACGTGAATTGACTATGTATCCGAGAAACTTACCAGAACCAACTCCAAACGAGCACTTAAGGGGGTTTAACTTCATGCTATACTTTCTAGGTATTGTAAAGCATTCCTCCAAGTCTCAAACATGCCCTCCAGCTTCTTTCATCTTGACCAACATGTCATCGTCACATACCTCCATATTTTTGTGGATCAAGTCTCAGAACATGCCATTCACTAAATGCTGGTAGGTGGCTCCTGCGTTCTTCAAGCCGAATGGTATTACCTTATAACAATACAATCCTTTGTAAGCTGGTATGTTCCTCTTCGGGAGGGTGCATACTTATTTGATTATACCCAGAATATGAATCCATGAATGAAAGTATTTAATGTCTTGCAGTAGCATCGACCAGTTGGTCTATTCTAGGTAGTGGGAAGTAGTCTTTGGGGGAGGATTTGTTTAGATCTGTGAAGTCCACGCATGTTCTCCACTTCCTGTTTGGCTTTGGGACCAACACGGGGTTTGATACCCAATCTGGGTAGTAGGCCTCCCTTATAAAACTGTTTTCCTTGAGCCGCTCGACCTCCTCCTTCAGGGCTTGAGATCGGTCTTTGTCAAGTAGTCTCCTCTTTTGTTGCACCAGTGGGTAGTTCTTGTCCACATTGAGGACATGGCTTATCACAGATGGAGAAATTCCAACCATGTCCTTATGTGACCAGGTAAAGACGTCCTGGTTCTTCTTCAAAAAATTTAACAACCGTGCCTTAATTTCCACCTTTAGCTCCTTCCCGACTTTAATTACTCTAGTCGAGTACTCCTCATCTAGTAGGAATTCGTCAAGATCTTCGACTAGTCCTACCCCCATGAGGTCATCCCCAAAGCAAGGATCAATGTCGTTTCCCTCGCTTTGGGAAACTTGCTATAATAACAAATCTTCGTTAAAAGAAGCCCCCGGCTCTAGTAGAGTGTTTCTTTCAACGTCAACTCCATGTTGACAACCTCATCAGTTCCTTCATTCTCTTCGCAGCAGGTTACTACCATATTTTTTACGCATGGTCCTTTCTTTGCCTTGACCACTAACACATTATAGCATTCTCATGCCTCCCTTTAGTTACCCTGTACCCATCTTTTCCCTGTGCTTATGGGGAACTTCAAAGATAGATGCCAGATAGTTCTCCCAAGCACTACATTGTAAGCCGATGAGCAATCTACCACCAGGAACTCTGTGATCACAGTCTCGTGCCTGGGGGCATCCCCCACCGTGACCGGTAGTCTGATAGTTCATGCTGGTGCTAGGCATTCTCCCATGAACCCATATATCACTTGGGAACACGGTGTCAGGTCCTTGACTGTGAGCTTCATCTTCTCAAGGGATGATTTGTAGATGATATCTACTGAGCTTCCCATTTCCACCAAGCATCTTTTCACTCGGGCATTGGCGATTTGAATGGTAAGGACCAGAGGATTATTTTGAGGGTACGTCACATGTCTGGTGTCATCCTACGTAAAAGTGAGAGTTTCACTAGGAAGACTGCCATGCACTAGGAAGACTCCCCTAAAACATGTCTTAGGGTCCTTGCATATCGATCACGAGCATTGTTATTGTTGTCTGCTATGTGGCGCCCCCTACGTATGGTATCCAATGTGATGTCCACGGCCACTGGCTCTAGTGGTGGACTCCTTTGCCATCGAAACTCTGGATTCCTGCTCGGGGTTTTGGTCTTAACTCAGTACCTCGACAATTTTCCTGATCGTTGGAGAAACTTTATCTCATCCTTCAACTATTTTCATTTGTTTGGATCTTGCCCATAATTATTGTGGAAACGACAAAACTTATTTTTGTCCCTTTTTCCGTATGAACGCAAGGGTGGTGGCTTTTGGTATGGTACCTCCTGGTATGTTGCTAAGTAAATCTCAGCCCTTGATGTAGTCAGGACGGTATAATTGGTGAACCTGAGCTGGTAGGGCTGATGCTTAGGCTATTTGTCGGCTGGTGCTGACTTAGCTTTCTTTTCTCCACCCTGCTCAATCCCTGAGGTACTCCTCTTTTTGTCGTTACCCCCATTGCTGCCCTAAGGGTTTGTGCCATTCTTATCTTTCTTTGTAGTGGTTGGATGGTTTATGCCTTTTTCTTCCTTCATGATAGCATCATCTAGCTTCATGTATTTTTCTGCTCATTCCAGGAACTCCTACAAGGTGTTGATGGGATTCCTATGTATGATATCCCACAAGGGACTACGATAAATTATTTATGTCGAGATGGCAACAAACTTCCCCTCATCTCCTACTGTGGATGCTCGATTTTCTTCTATCATGAATCTTTGTATGTAGTCCTTCAGGGATTCATCATTCCCTTGCTTGAGGTCAGCTAGTTGATTGGCATAAACTGGTTGAATCTGTCTTGCACTGAAGTACTTGCAAAATTCCTACTTGAACTACTCCCAGGAAGTGATGGATCAAGGTTTGAATTTCCAATACCATTCCTGAGCTGAGTCAGAGAGAATGCTAGGGAATACCCTGCACCTATAATCATGCTCCACACTGAGTAACTCCATCTGATCCACACCGGGGTCTTGTATTTCGGTGGTGGTTGAGCAGCTTGGATCTTGGCATTGAAGGGCCTCCCACTTCTATGAGCCAACTCGATATTGGAAGGTTTCTTTGTTAGACCCTGAACAACCATGATGACTTCATCTATTTGAGCCTGCACTACTGGTGGATCGTTGCTCCAGATGGGGTAGATGTCCTTGGTACCCCCTCTTGAGCGCTGGTCCTCCGGTTGATGACCTCCATCAGATCCTGAGGTTGTGCATCTTTCCCGAGCCTATCGAACATAGTATTGGTGTTGTTCATTGGTTCCTTTCCCTTGCAAGGCTGAGGGTGTAGGGGTGGTAGGTCCGCCTTGCCCTTGTCGATGCGACCCCGCCCCCGAGTTTCTCCTCTTACATGACTTTGAGACTTTGAGCGACCATTTCCATTCCTGTCATGCCTCTTATATGTTTGACCCTCATCTTCTGCATTGTTTCATCTGTCCCCCTGGGAGGGGGCCCTCGGGTTGGTGACACTCTTACTCCGAGATGAAGTGTTATTCTTCTTAGTCATGGAGGAGGCAGTCTTGGACTGTGCCTCTTCATCCTGTCTCTGGGATAGTGGCTCTGAGAGCGTCCTTGGGGTTCAACTCCTCCCTGGGACTCCCTGTTACTGTTGTCTCGCATCCCTACTTCTTTGGCCTGAGCCTCCCTTACCGCCTGAGCATTAGCTTCAGCGTTAGCTCGGGCTAACTGGGTAGCCGCCTTTAGGGCCACAACAACCTCCTGGTGCCTCCGGTCAGCTTCCTGCTCCCTCTACACCATCCTCTGGACCTGCTCATCTATCTCCCAGCGTTGTCATTCCATAGTCGCCCTCTGGGGGCAATTTCTGTTGGAAAGGCCTCCTGCCTCGCCAGAAATTGCGCCATCTCCTCTTGGTGAGCATCCTGTGGATCTTCTACATCAGGTTGGTCTCCAACCTCCACCCGAGGTTTGTTAATGGCATCGATGGAATCTTGATTGGTAGAATCCTTGGGAGTTGTCTTCTTTGTCTGACTGGATTTTGGAGGCATCGTAAAACTGATGAAAGTGTGTTTCTTGATTTCGCACTCTCAATGAAATCACCAGAATGCTGACCTGTGAAATTGGCCAGTGGTCGTATGTACAATATATGACACATTTTGAATGAAATGAATATAATATATGACAGAGTACAAATATCTAAACAAAAACACACAGGAATTTATACTGGTTCAGCCTTGTTCTTCTGAACAGTAATAACCTAATCCACTTAGTCAATAGTATTGAATCGCTCAATAGACATTTACGAAGATCAACTCAAAGTTCTCTCCTCACAAGTTCTTCCAAAAGATCGATCAAAATTTATGAAGCCGTGGGTCCTTTATTTATAGTACCTAGGGGTTGTTACATGATCAACGGTACTGGATATCGTGGTTTGATACACGATCATTGTGAGTGGAGATACGTTCCACCCTCCAATGATTATGAGATCGTGGGTCTTCCTATTTTCTTCTCTTGATCATTGTTGATAATGCACGATTGAGACCTTCGAGAAATTGCCAAGTCTTGATTGTTTTATGAGACTTAGGTGCTAGGGTCGACGACCCTTTAGAGCATGGTTGCTAGAGCCGTTGGTTTGATGGATGCTAGGCCTGTTGATCTTAATTTGAACAAGCTTGAGTTTTACCCAGTGAAGTGTCTTTGGGAGTGTAGGCCGACCACCCTATGAAGGATAGGGTGGGCCGACCACCCCAAGGGGTTCTTGGGTCTGCTTAGGCTGACCACCCCTAGGGGACCAATGTCAGGCCAAGAACCCCTAGGGCGTTTAGGCTGACTTTCTATAGGTCCTAGACCTATCTTTTTTCCTCATCGGTCTTATATTAATACTTCGTCATTTTTCCTTTATATATGATGCCACGTGCCACTTTCTCATTCACCACGTCATCTCTGGATTTTTTAGGGATAACACAGGGCAAAGGATTGGTTTGCCCTTATGGGCAACAAGAGGGTTGGGTTTATGACAGGGGCAATTTGGTCTTTTGGTTAAGGGATATGGCTAAACCAAACTTTAGGAAATAGTCAGAACATAGTGGAAACATTCAGCAACTCACACTTCTCTCCCTCGCGTATTCTGTCTTTCATCTCCCTTGCCATGTGGAAAATCACTGAATTTTGGAGGAGTTTGCATTGAATTGAACCTTGTGGTTGGATTTGGTTGAGGTGCAGCTCAGGGGTCGTGATTATCAGTTGAGGTAAGCTTTGAATCTAGTTTTAATTGGGTTTTATTAGATTTAAGGGTGTTATAGAATTTTGCACTAAAAGATTGGAATTTTAAGTTATGCTGAGGTTATAGCTTAGTTATTAATGGTTATATGTTTGTTATGTTGTATTGTTATGGAATTAAAACTTAATTCTGACTTCGTCGCATTGTAATAACCAAGGTTATTATTTTCTTATAAGTTCCTTAAATATGATCTTAGGTTAGATTTAGTTATGACTTGAGTTGTGGATTAAAGAATGCTTTAAGTTTAAATTATTTAAGTTATGATTTTATGACTTAGAAATAATTATAGTTTGGTAATTATAATTATTTTAGCATATGATTAAATTAGTGTATATTTTTATTAAGTATTAAATGCACATGTTATTTGATGGTTTAAGAAGTGAACATGTGGCATTAATCTTTGTCCAAGTATTTGAATTAAAATAAAATCCAAAATATCTTAGTCTTAGGTTTGGCACAAAAATAGGAAGGATTTGACTTTTTTTAAATTTTAAAGATATGCAAGATTAGATCTATTTGAATTAAGTGACTATGTGTCAAGAAAATTTAGATGAATGGGGATTTAAAAGATTTAATTTAAGTAGTCAAATAACTAAGTAGAGATAGTAGTGTGATGGTTGATCTAAGAATTAGATAAGTAAATGAAGTTTTCGTAACTTTAGGGTACTATAACTTCGGACCTAGTTTTGACCCAGTTATATTATGATTTTGGAAAAATATTTTTTTTTAAAGTTGTAGATACTTTAATTATCTTTCCAATGGTATAACAATGGAATAAATTGGACTAATACAACTCTAGTTATGTTCATTTTACTATAGAAGGGTCCAGAGTTACGAGATATAGGATAGTAGTTTGGACTTTGACTAAAGTTTGAACCAAATGGAGAATATGTGGAATACTTTGAGATGATGTTGCAACAAGAAGGGAGTAATAATATGCAGGACAAAACCATTTAGTGGAGGGAAGGTTTGATTTTTGAAAATCAAGGAGCGGAGTTGGGGTTTGAAGCCTATAAATAGAGACTTACCCTTCACCATTTTTCTCACACTCAAAAGCTCTCAAAAACCTCTCATAATTTTGAAATGCATAGTCCCAAAAGCTGTCTCCATTTTGCCATAAACACTCTACATAGCCATAGCCGAAACTCTAGTCCTTATAGTGCTCAAGATCTTTTTCTTCTATTTTCTTTATTTTTCTTTAAACACTCTTACCTTTATAAACCCTATTATACCTTAAATATTGAACCCCATCAAGCCAATATATAGCCAAAATCTCCTCAAGTATCCAAACTCTTGGTGTTGTTGTTGAAGATAGACATTACAGAGAAGACTCGGGATTTCATCATCTTGGTTCTAGGTTGCAGGTATGACTTTATGAGGTTTAGAATCTTCTTGAAAGTATAGTTTTATTATAAGGCTCAAATATAAATATCTTATGTTGTATTTAAGGTTGATTGGACGTTTTCCATAGCAAGCAATCTCTTCTCTTTCTTTTTCTCTCCACATTCAAGGTAAGGAAAATTATGTATTTTAGTTTATGACTAGTTTATTTTTTGAATGACCTAAAATTTCAGGTACAATAAAGGGGTAAGTGTGGCTGGACCTAAGGTGTCCAATGATGTATGAAGGACTTCTGTCCGGTAGGCTCAGTTGCCAAACTTTATGCAGACCTAAGATGATGTCTGGTAAGCTTGGTTTCCAAACTTGTATGATAGACTTATGTCCGGGGCTTAATTGCCACCCCTATATAAGCACTTATCTTTTTATTGTATCTGTTTTGTTATTATGACCTATGACCTATTATTATGACTTATGACTTATGACCTACGACCTATTGTTATGATTATGACTTATGATTATGAACTATGATTTAGATTATGATTTATGATTATGAATTAGACTATGTTATGACCTAGGGTTTTATGATGTTCTATGATTAGTATAAATAAGTTTTGTTATGACTCTTGTGAAATTTATGATATGATTGATTATATGATTATATGACTGACTCTTGTTTATATTTTCCTTAGTGGGCCTAGAAGCTTACCCCTTATGATGTTGTTGATTCACACAATTAAAGATAGAAAGGTTGGTGGGGAGTGGGACCTAGGAGCTTCGTGATGTACTCATGGGGACCATATAGTCGAGGAAGATCAAGCGGGCCTATTTTTATTAAAGCATGTTTCTTTCAAAGTTTTATTTAATGTTGTTCATTTTAGTATGTTAATAAACATTATTTTATTTTGTAAAACCATGGATCCATTTACTTATTTTAAATTTTCATTCAATAAAAGAGCAATGTTTATGTTTATAATCCAACGTTGTGTTCTCAATAATTTATGAGAAATTAGGGTGTTACATGCAGTTTGGGAACAGATTTTAGGGGTGTTAGATTGAAGAAAATGCAGAAAGAAGATGGATTTTCAGGGTCCACGAGGGGGGCATCGTAACCCTGTTCATGGGCGCCGCATCCCGCATGGCCCCAGGAGCATGGGGTGCTTTCTGTCTCATAGGCGTGCCATGACCCTCAGGGCCATGTCGTGGCCCGCCTAGGCAGCCTTAGCAAAATTAGGCTTTTGGGCTCGGGGGTCTAAACCTAAGTGCTCGGACAATTTCTACTACCCAATTTAGTAGAAATCGAGGTCCCACAGGCTAGTATTTGATTCCAAAACTCTTAATTGGTTTAGGATTTTAATGTTTATCCACTATCGCATTGTGACTAGGTTATATCGCAAAGGCTCAAGATTCGGGATCGTGCTCGGGACTGTCGTACGCTACGTGCTCGGAACATTTGGTAAGAAAACTACACCCAAGTTGGGAATGGGGCTTAAACCCCTATTAATGAATATATTATGAATGTGAACATATCTATAGCTGAAAATATCTGAATGGGCATGCTTGTATACGCTGCCATAAATTATTTGTTATGCATTATACATCTATGATTACATCTGTGTATAGGCTGGCCTAAGGGTGCCGAGGGGCCGATAGAAAGCGTGTGGAATGCAACCCGACCTAAGGGTGCCTGGGTCGGCTATAAGACCAGTGGACTCAGCCTAAGGGCACTAGGCCTGGACATTAAACAATAAACAGAAGTGTGGTTCACACTTATTCATTTCTATTGATTGACAAGTTTGGTTACATATGTGGCCGAGTTGAATAATATTGCTGGTTGATTATTTATATACTAATGTTAATTGAGTCTAATGATTTATATTTAGTGCTATTATATTGTTGCTTAGTTGTGCATGCTGGTTAACGTTTTCTTGCTGGGCCTTGGCTCGCGGGTGCTACTTGGTGCAGGTAAGGGAAAGGGATAGCGGGACCAGCCATGAGTTGGAGAGCTTCAGGGGAGGTGTGTACATATGCAGCCTGCCCAACTGCCACGGTCGGATTAGCTTTAGAGGGAATAGGGTTAAACCCTATTTTGTCGCTTAGGACGGCTAAATTGTATTCTATTTGTCTTTTACATGTCTGTAAATTGATTTTGGGATCCCATGTATAAACTTAATATTTTAATGAATAATAACCATTTTGTTAACTAAATCTTTTAATACTTGATCATGACTTGGTCCTTAATTACATATTTAAGTTCAAACAACTTGCTTAGTAGGTTAAGTACTATTTTAAACACATAATGTAACGGTCTTGGTTATCGAGGGCGTTACAACTTGGTATCAGAGCAGTCTAGTTTAAGGGTTTCTGAAGACTGGCTGGGTGTGTACACTTTCCGCTAAAGATAAGCTCAACTCATAGTTAAGTATCCAATGATCGGATTATTTGATTAGTTGTTTAAATTAAACCTATTTGACTTATCTATATTCTAGTGTAGAGAGCATGATGTGTATGAATGTATTTGGTGGAAATGAGATTTGATAATTGATGCGTGGGTAATGTAGATTTGTGTTTTGATATCTATATTGTGTGTATGGTTATTGAGATTGTTTGGACCTGCCCGTGGGATGATTCTTGATATGAATATCAAGGCTGAGGGATTAAGTCATTGATTGTGGACTGATTCATAAATTGTTTATAAAAGATAGTTCACTGGACCTGGTATCGTTAGTATGTGGGTTGCAGATGATAGCTAGGGTTAGAACCCTCCCTCTGCCCCTGGAATTCGCAGCAAATATTTGCAGGTATGCAAGCAAGACTGCCAGATCAATATGAGGGGATTAGATGGTTGAGACAACGAGATTTGTAGGGGAACGCTGCCTCGTATATCTTGATAGTAATGGCACCAGTGTTGGTTCAACCTGAAGATGAAAACAAATAAGAGTTGTCATATGAAAGATGCTAGAAGCATTATCCTTCAGTTTCTGAGGGAGGTTTGGGTTTGCTCAAGAACTGATCAGTAGATGGGCATGATTAACTCTGTCCTTGATGATATGGGAGTGGTAGGCTTTGATAGAGTGGTTAATCTGTGTGTATGTGGTAGGAGGGTGCCTGGACGTGGTGGGGAGTAGTACCCCAGACTTGGTATGTTGTTATGATGGGTTGGGAGGAATTTAGACGGCGGTTCGATGAAGGAGACTATTGTGACGTAGTTTGAATTGCAAAGACTAATGAGTTTATGAACTCTGCTTAAAATGGTAAGACAATGACAGAATATGTCAATGAATTTGATGGGTTGGCTAGATCCACTTTTAGTTTAACAAGGACTGAACTCTGGGATGTCCTAGAGCGTTAGGGTCGCTCTGGTGCATGAGACTTCTATTTATGCCCGGGCAACAGGGAGGGCCTTGTTATAGAAGATGCCAGAGATGGGATATGGAGCAAGAGTATCGAAGGGCAGGAAGCTCAGGCAATGGTATTCCCATTTGCAGGATCAGGTAAGGGCAGATGCCCATTAACCAGAAAAGAAGGACCCTTGACAGTTCTACTACTCCTAGTCTTGACAGGAGGGGTTATAGTTACAGGATAGCCGCTAGGCAGCAGTGAGGCCTGATGAAGTTATTTAGTATGCGCTAGATGCAAGAGACGCCATCTAGGAGAACGCTGAGTGAAGGCATATTTTCTATGTGGAATGATTGGGCATGATATAAAGGATTGCTCGAAATCAAATTTGAAAGAACCAAGGAGTATAGACTACTCGACCCCAATTCAAGGGTCCGCCTTGATATAGTCAGAGCCCGAGGCTAGTCCTTTGAAGTTGACTGATTATCTCTGTAGTTCTTGTTCATTGTTATTTACTAAGCTGAATGAATTCAGTGCTACGTATCACCTAGAAGAGACACAGATATGAGGCACATGCTTCAAGGTTGCTAAACGATGAGGCTTGAGATATTAGTGCCTACTGGGAATAGTTGATAACCTCCAAGAGAAGGGTTGGAGTATTATTGGTAAAAGGTTTACAGTAAAATTGATTGAGCTCGTCATATGAGTGTTTTGATAAGATCCTGAGTAGGAATTAATCTATTAAATAAGGGACAACCATGGATTGCAAGAGATGGTGGTAATTTCTAGATTTGAAAGGGAAGGACCCAGTTGCATCTACGAGATGCCTAGATATTGGGGTAGATACCACTTGGAATATATCAGTTAGACTGAATGGAAACTGGATTAGCCAGTAAGGTTTCAGATGGGTGCATAAAGAATCGTTGGGTACACTACGGGAATAAGGTATGGATAGAATCAGTATCAGGAACATCATGAAAAATGATGTCAGCTCAGTAGAAGGAATTAATGGTCCAGTTGAATAAGTATTTGATTTGAGAGTTGATCAGACGGAGCATCTCACCCTGGGACATATCACCATCGTTTGCCGAGAATAAAGGATCTAATTGCCTAGTTGCAGAGTAGGATGATGTTCTCAGGAATTGACCCTCGATCTGGTTATTACCAGCCAAGGAACAAAGAAAGAGACATTTCAAGAATTAGTTCTTGCACTTAGTAAGATGTGATGGATTATCAATGAAAGTTCTTAACCGACTAATGCTCCAACGACACATGTAAGTTCAACAAGCAGAGGGAGTATAGGAATGCCATGGACAAGCCATATTTAGATTGATTAGGGATGTGTTGGTCTACTTCTAGTTAGAAGCAGAACGTGAATGAGCACTTCGTTGATAATACTATAAGACTGTTGAAGCATGGTTACAAGCAAGGCTCCAGAAAGAGTAGGCTTTATTTTCTTCAAGGATATTCAAGGTCAAGTTATGGGAAGTTATGGGATCATGTATGAGAGAATTCAGCTAGAAGCAACAAAGAAATTACTGAAAAACGCCTGAGGGGTGAGGAGTACAGTGAGACCGGTAAGACACGTCAGCTACTACTTGAAGCATCTTCGAAGACAACTATACCAAAGATTGAGATAACACAAGAACCTAAAGTTTTTCTATATGGATAGTTTCATAACAGATTTTCAGAAGATAGAATAAGGATTGGTTAGCACCCTATGGTATTAGAATCTGTATGCAATGGACGGATACGGGGCGACGACATGATGGATACTGTCTTTGCTTAAGACATGAAACTATAGGGTGGTGCATCGAAGACTAGAACGTGCATAACTATAGATTGAAAAGGATGGTTGTTCGTGCTTCATGGTAGATGAAAGAATAAGAACACAAATGTTATACATGGAGCATTAAGTTGACGGTAATGCTAGATACCCACGGTTATGATGCAGCAATGGCACCTACGGAATAGAAGTGAGAGTATTAGCGCAAAGAATTAAAGTGTTTGGTCATTTGTAGATGAATAACATTGAGACCAAGGCCCTAGTGGGAGTTAATGGGTGATTCACATTGGAAACCCTTGATTGTATAGAGAAAAATTAATATGGAAGCGGACACTTAGAGTTGGAAAGATCTTGTGCCAGTTAAATAAGACGCCACAGATTATAGTAAAGCCAAACAAAGTAGGAACAAAGATTGTTATAGAATCTGCACTTGATAGTTTATAGGTGTACCTCTATGAACAATGATATACAGAGAGAAGATTTTGTGAGAATGGTTAAGAATCCTACTATTTTAGTATGAATGGGTTTAGATATGAAGATTGGCTGAGTGATCAGATGGAATCTGGTGTTGAGGTGGAGATTCTAGATGAGTATTGTACTACCTCCTTATGAATATTGTAACCAAGAAGTTTAAATGGATGTTAAGATTTAAAATTTATATATTGGAAGGTAAAAGGGTATAGTGGTGGACAGTAAGAGTGGACTACATTATACTGCAAATAAGATGATTGGACATGAAAGGTTGTGACTCGACAAATTGAGTTAATACACCTCATTTCGTGTGAAATGGTATCATAATAATGCGTAAGGGCGACGGGAGACTTTATGTCTCTGCGGGCCACCAAAGTTGATGGTGTCAAACTGAGACCCTTTTATGTCCCATGTTCTGGAAAAAGGTTGTAGAGAGCAGCGAGTATAAGATTGAAACTTAGGAATTATTGGTTACCTTCAGATAAACTAACAATCTGAAGGAGTGACTCAGATTTTGAGAATTATACATCGAATGTTTGGGGCATTGAGATAAGTGCGGTCCCTTAATTGAATAGTCACAGTGGTAAATGCCAGTCAACGACAAGGGTGACTCTAAATAGGATACAGTGAGATAGGAAGCGAGAAGTATTGGTTCCAAATGATGAAATGAGAAACAAAAAGTATTGTGGTTCGGAATTGGTTCGGAGGACCAATGAAAGTATTAAGATTTTTAGGGCAGAAGGGTCTGCCTATTTAAGAGGACATAAGGGTTAAAAAATTCTAAGCATGGGAACATGGAGTTCCAGGATGGGAGACTTTATATTTCTCCGAGTATTGTGGATAAGAAAGGATAAGATATTTTGGGAAAGAAAGAGGAGTTTTGACTCCCGATTTAATAAGACTTATGAGATCTTATCAAGGACTAGGCTAGGGGCCTACAGATTAGCCTTACCCTAGTATGCATGGTGGCTCATAAAGTGTTACTGGTGCCAATGTCAAGGAAAGAATTGTAATATATTACCGCTGATGGGGTGAGTAGAACCTAGGATTTCAGTGGGAGTTATTGCACAAGGAAAAGCTAATGGAGTTATGATAAATGAGATATGGTCTTATAGACTAAGACTGTCACTCTAATGATAGTGTTACTAAGGGGTAAAAGGTAAAGGACTTGACTTTGTGGTTATATTAGATCCACGGGATTTGTATCTCGAAGTGTTTGAATAAGTTTCGAAGACGAAATTTCAATAAGGAGGGGATAGTTGTAACGTCCCAAAAATGCTGATAAGGTTTAATGCCTTGATTAGTGTCTCGGGAGGGCATAATTGGATTTATGTGTGATTAATTGGTTAAATGTGTGACTACATGGCACGCATGATCTATATGGTAATATGGATTTAAATGCATGTTTATTTGTATTAAATATGCATGTTGGTCCATTCTTGATATTAAGGGCATGTTTGTAATATTGGCCCATAGCAGGCATAAATGTTATTATATGTGCGTAAATTATTGAGACCACATTATCATGTGGATATATTTGCAGTATACGGCTCGAGGCGATCCTAGTGAGCGGATTAGCGAATAGTCACAATGGGGTTTAATACCCTGCTCGGGGTGAGCTTAGGGGTATTTCGGGAAGTTTAACATATACTTGGGATTTATTGAGTATGATTAAAGTATTTGGTGATTTGTGAGGCATGTCGGGATTATTGGGAATTTTTAGGAAGACTCGAGGAATTAGCGGGAAACGGGGCAAATGATTGTTTTGCCTTTATGGGCAACAAGACGGCTGGGTTTATGACAGGGGGAATTTGGTCTTTTGGTTAAGGGATATGGTTAAACCAAACTTTAGGAAATAGTTAGAACATAGTGGAAACACTAAGCAGCTCACACTTCTCTCCCTCACGTTTTCTCTCTTTCCTCTCCCTTGCCTTGTGGAAAATCACTGAATTTTGGAGGAGTTTGCATTGAATTGAAGCTTGTGGTTGGGTTTGGTTGAGGTGCAGCTCAGGGGTCATGATTATTAGTTGAGGTAAGCTTTGAATCTGGTTTTAATTGGGTTTTATTAGATTTAAGGGTGTTCTAGAGTCTTGCACTCAAATATTGGAATTTTAAGTTATTCTGAGGTTTTAGCTTAGTTATTAATGGTTATATGTTGGTTATGTTATGTTGTTATGGAATTGAAACTTAATTCTGAGCTTGGTTGTAGTTTGGGAACTGATTTTAGGGGTGTTAGCTTGGAGAAAATGCAGAAAGAAGCTGAGTTTTCTGGGTTCGCAAGGGCGCACCGCGACCCGCGTGGCCCAGGAGCCTGGGGGGCTTTTCTCTCTCATAGGCACGTCGCGACCCTCAGGGCCAGGTCGCGACCTATTTTAGCCAAATTAGGCTTTTGGCCTCGGGGGTCTAAACCTAAGCGCTCAGGAGGATTTATACTACCTGGTTTAGTAGAAATCGAGGTCCCAAAGGCTAGTATTTGATTCCAAACTTTTAATTGGTTTAGGATTTTAATGGTTATCCACTATCGTATTGTGACTAGGTGCTCGGGACTGTCGTACGCTAGGTGCTCGAGACTTGAGGTAAGAAAAGTGCACCCGAGTTGGGAATGGGGCTTAAACCCCCATTAATGAATATGTTATGAATGTGAACATATTTGTAGCTAAGAGTATCTGAATGGGCATGCTTGTATACGTTGCCAATGATTATTTGTTATGCATTGTACATCTGTGATTACAACTGTTTACAGGCTGGCCTAAGGGTGTCGGGGGGGGAGATAGCAAGTGTGCGGAACGCAGCCTGGCCTAAGGGTGCCGGGGTCGGCTATAAGACCAGTGGACTAGGCCTAAGGGCGCCAAGTCTGTACATTATACAATAAACCGAAGTGTGGTTCACACTTATTCATTTATATTAATTGACGAGTTTGGTTACATATTTGGCTGAGTTGAATAATACTACTGGTTGATTATTTATATCCTAATGTTAATTTAATCTAATGATTTATATTTACTACTTTTATATTGTTGCTTAGTTGTGTATGCTAGTTAAAGTTTTCTTGCTGAGCCTCGGCTCACGGGTGCTACGTGGTGCGGGTAAGGGAAAGGGATAACGAGATCAGCCATGAGCTGGAGAGCTTCAGGGGCAGTGTGTACATATACAGCCTGCCTGATCACCACGGTCGAATTAGCTTTAAAGGGACTAGGGTTAAACCTTGTTTTGCCGGTTAGGATGGGTAAATTGTATTCTATTTGTCTTTTACAAGTCTATTAACTAATTTTGGGATCCCGTGTATAAACTTAATATTTTAATGAAAAAGAACCATTTTGTTAACTAAATCTTTTAATACTTGACCATGACTTAGTCCTTAATTACACATTTAAGTTCAAACAACTTGCTTAGCAAGTTAAGCACTATTTTAAACACATAGTGTAACGGTCTTCATTATCTTGGGCATTACAAATATTATGCACACACAGTATGTCTCCTTGGTTATGCATGAGTCATCATTCATGCTGACAATATTGATTCCTGGTCACAACTCACCTGGGAAGTACATGGATTTCTTTGTGAAGCCCGTGGTAGACGAATTAAAAATGTTGTGGGATGAAGGAGTTCAAACTAGAGACATCACAACGAACCATGTATTTAGAATGCATGCATCCCTATTATGGACTATTAATGATATCCTAACCCGTAGTAGTTTTTTCGGTTTGAGTGGCCACGGATATATGGCATGTCCTACATGCAACGAAGACACTCTTTCATTTCGTGTAATTGGAAAGACATCTTATGTTGGTCATAGAAGATTCTTATCTTCTACGCATAAGTGGAGGAAGAGTATTTTGTTTGATAGGAAATATGTAAAAAGACATCTTCCAAGAAAATTTAGTAGTCAAGATATACTCCAACAATTACTACATGTTCCAATTCGTTTCGGATGTGTGAAAAGAAAGCGAGATCCAAAAGAGCTAAATTTTAGTAAGAAGAGTATTTTCTTTGAACTTGATTACTGGTTCAAACTTGAACTGAAGAACAATTTAGATGTTATGCTTGTGGAGAAAAATGTTTGCGACAATTTACTCAGTACTTTTCTTATTAATGAGAAATCCAAAGACACCACCAACACACAAGTAGACTTGAAGAAGTGGGGTATTCAGGACGAGCTGCACCACAAGGAAGATGGTACCAAGTTGATCAAACCACATCCTATGTACTCTTTAACACCGGATGATAGACGGTTTTTTTGTTAGTTCATAAAAGGAGTTAGACTTCCTGATGGTTTTGGTTCAAATTTCTATAAGAAAGTGACTGAAAATGATTGCAACATTACTAGGTTGAAATCTCATGATTGTCACATTCTTATGCAACGTCTGTTACGAGTAGGAGCTCAAGGCTACTTGGAGAAGTCTATTTCGAAGACAATCATTGAGCTTTGTAATTACTTTAAGAAAATTTGTGCTCGTACATTGGTTGTTAAGGACATGGAGAACGCAGAAGATCATTTGACATAAGAAAACTTGTGCTTATACATTGGTTGTTAAGGACATGGAGAAAATCTTGTGCAAGCCAAAGTAAATTTTTCCTCCAACCTTTTTTGACATAATGATTCATTTGATTCTTCATTTACCGAAAGAAGCTTTCCAAGAAGGACTAGTTTACATGAGGTGGATGTATCCGTTTGAAATATATACGAAGAAGTTGAAAAATTATTTCAGGATTATGGCGCATCCTGAAGGTTCTATAGCAGAGGGTTATGTTGCTGATGAAGCTTTGACTTTTTGTTCACAATATGTTCAAGGCATAGAGACTAAATTTAATCATCCAGAAAAAAATGAGGATATTGTTATTCCTGGGAGAAATTTGTGTGTTTTTTAATCACAATGTCATCCAAGTAGCAAAAAGAAAATTATATCCCTTGATTATCTTCATCGAAAAGAAGCTAAGTGGTTTGTACTAAACAATTGTCTTGAAATCCAATCATATATGGAGTAAGTAGCTCAACACATATATGAATTTTTTTTTAAATAAACTCATATTAAATTGTTATCTAACCTTCATTCATGTGATGCATAGTGAATGCCTTCGAGAAAATTGAAATATAAATATTCAAAAAGAATTCCTTTACTGGTTTAAAATGAAGGTAAATAATCAAAACTTGACATCTTACGAAATTCCAACTAATTAATACTCATTTTATGTTGGATTTTTTTTTTGTGTTCAACTATATAGATGTGTCGTCTGCGACAAGTATAGTCACCTAAGTGTACCGATGAATTATTTTCTTTAGCAAACAGGTCAAATCAGAATGCATACTCATACATTGCTTAAATTGTTAATTGTGTGAAATTTTTGGTGCATAGTCGTGACAAAGGCATTCCACTCAAAACAGTGGAGTGTCGGTACCAAGAACCGATGATTTCACTTTCTGTGGCCAACTTGACGAGATTGTAGAGTTATGTTATTCTAACGGTTACTCGGTAGTAATGTTTTGCTATAAATGGTTCAACACCAATGTAAACAATGGTAGAAATGTACAAGAATGAGCATTTTCTTCTCACCATCCAAGAAAATCAAGTTTTCTATTTGGAAGATCCTTCAATAAACAAAAATTGGAGGGTAGTACAGAAGTTAATCATCGAAAGATTTGGGATCATCCAAGTATCGATGACGATAATGAGATTGATGTGGTGCATGATAGTACTTCATCAAATTTTTGTACTCACTGTCGAATTAGGAGAGTTGGAGGTTATGACTTTCGATCGACCTGGTCACACGACCATAATTTCAAAACGTCTCGATTTTTTCAAATGTGGATGATGATTTCATCAATGACGATGAAGACGAGAGAAAATTAGTGAAGATGAAGTAGAAAGTACAAATGATGATGTAGGAATCAACGTTGATGAGGAGTAATATTTTCTTCTGAATATTCTTATTGTAACTTTAATGTGGATGTTTTCATTTCAATACTTTCCAATCAATATTTGACTTTAGCTTGGATGTATACATTTCAATAGTTTCCAATGCATGATAGACGGTTTAATGAGGATGTTTTCATTTCAATAGTTTCTAATTAGTATTTGACTTTACTATGGATGTTTACATTTTATTACTATTATTTTATGACTAATTTTATCGTAATAAATATATAAACTATAATGGTATGTCTACTGCAATTGCTCGTTCTCATGGCGGTGATGGAGAGGGTTATCCTCCTTCAGATCCTTCGCGGGTACCTACTTCCTTTCAGATAGGTAATATAATATAATTAATTTATGTTTTATCAATAAATGACAAATTGTTATTATTTTATTCAATCTAATTTTATTGTTGACATAAAATATGCAGCACCACCCTCGAGAAAGAGAGGTTCGTCTCGATCCAAAAATTTAGAGCAGCTTGTGTAAGAAAATAAAGGCTCGTTCACTCTACAATTTGATCTGAAGGAGGGAACCTACAAAGGAGTTGGTGATCGTGGGTCATTGTTCATGAGGATTATTGGTAACCTTATCGGTCACCATGTGCCGTTATATTATGACTCGTTGCAGGGTGTTTCGGAGGAGCACAAGACAGGATTAATGGAAAAAATTGAGGTAAATTTATAAAGATATTAGCATGTAATGTTTTTTATAATTCAAAATTCTAACAATTTTTTTTGAAGGACTATTTCATTCTCCTAGACATCTCATTGAGTTGCAATTGATAGACACCAGCATTGAGCGAGATTTTCAAGCTCGCTACAAAGATAGAAAAGATCAAAACAAAAAACATTTTGATGAACATGGCGGATATGATGATATTGAGACAGCTAGGAAGAATCTACCGAAGGACATTGACAGTGACAGTTGGTAGAAGTGTGCTCACCTTTTCACCTCTGAACAGTACATGGAACACTCAAAGGTAAATGTTGTCAACAAAGCAAAATAAAAGTATCCAAGTCTCCACGGATCGACCTCTTACGCTTCTACCCGATTTAAGAAGGTAAATAATAATATGTATTTAGTTTTAAGTATTTTTAGTTACCTTAATACTAATTTCAATATATAACTGATATCTTGTCACATTTGGTTTTCTAAAGATGAATCCTCAAATGAAGGAGCTACCAGCTTTATTGATACATTCCATGATATATGTAAATACTATGTAAGTAAGTACCATGAATGGGTGAACAATCATCCAACTGGTGGATGGGTGAACATGAATGCTACAGATGCATATGTAAGTACCTTTCTAAGTTTTGTATATATGTTTATTAATTAGTTATATTATGTATTAATTGTATTGTTTCTAAATTTCAGGAGGCTTTGTAGTAAGAAGTTCAGACGCAAACGCAATCTCAATCCTCCTCTTCAGCAAGAAGTGTCTCTATCGATGAGATGCAAGTCGTATAGAAGGTGTTGAACGCAAGTTGAAGGGTACTAGTTCTCTTGCCACCAGATCCTCCTCGCAGTCAGAGATATTACCATTTACGTCGACCACAGTCAGCCCTCCAATGGTACCAACTGAGGCTTTCTATTCAATGCTTCAACACTTTAGTCAAGCCATTAAGATCTAGAAAGTCAACTTTCTCCAAATGCAACAATTTATGCAAGCTTCCATCCCGAACACTCGAGTCCCACAATTTCTACTAGTGAACATGGACATCAATATGATACAGTTCATCATGGAAAACTTTCCACCCTCGGGCCAATTTCCACCACAGCTGCCACCACAACATCCATCACAGCCCCCACCACAACAGCGTTCACAGCAGCCACCACAGCAACCCGACGATGATGAAGACTTTGGGATTGATTTAGCTGACATTTAGTTTGGTTATGTTATGCTTTTAAACTTATTAATATTTTATGTTGTCTTTTACATTTTCGGTACTACTTACTTTTATACTAAGTTATTTTTATTTTGATTTCAAGTTAATATAAGGATTTATACCTTTTTGGACCATGTGTTTTGTCACATTACCTGTTCGGACCCTGTGTTTGGAAAAATTATTTTTTGGACCCTATTTTTTGTAAAATGGTTCAAATAGAACCCTAAACACGATTTTGGTCAAAGTTTTCTCAACTGAAATCACAAATAATTCACCAAACTAAAAATTCAAAACAAAAATAAAATCATTCTACTTAACAACTGTGTTCTTATTCAATTTTTTTCTTCATCAAAATTGAGTTTAAGGGTTTATTTTAACAATTTTACAAAATATAGGCTCCAAAAATTAATTTTTTAAAACATAGGGTCCAAACAGGTAATGGGAAAAAACACAGGGTCCAAAAAAGCATAAACCGTTAATATAATTTATGTTAAATATTTATAATTTATATTAATATTAAATTATATTTTCGTTAAATAAATTAATTTTATTTATAATTAGATTTAATTAATATTAAAATTAAATTTAAAAAAAATATTAATCTACAGCAATGACAAGTCGTCGCAGTAGAATACAGGCAAAACATGAAATCTCAGTATTTTCGTTAGTCTACTGCGACGACATGTCGTCACTGAAGAGTGTGGGGGTTCACAGACCTACTACGACAACATGTGGTCGCAATAGGGTATTTTCAAATTCAAATTTTCAATTTTTTTCACGCAATAGAACATTTTGATAGAAAAATAGATGTTATACTGCGACCAACGTGTCGTCGCTATAGCAAAGAGATACAACAATGACAAATGGAGTCGTCGCAGTAGAACCCTACACATACGAATTCATATCGACGACATTTTTGCGACTAGATGTCATCGCAATAAAGCTTCAACGCGACTTCTGGATCTATAGCGACGACAAAAGTCATCGCTATAGACCTATTTTTCTGTAGTGTGAATATGGAATTTTCTTGATATTCATATAAATTATTCAAATAAGAATTATAACATTCAAATATAATAAAATTGTACTTTTATTTAAATCAATAAAATGTCTTTACATGCTTTTAGACATAAATTCTGTAAAATCCATCATTTTATTTATAATAAAATATTATTTTGAGAAATAGGTGGTGGGACCCATTTATTTTTTTAGTCAAACTCATCCCTATTTTTCTCATTTCCTCCCCCACATGCCCGACCCCCCTTCTCCTTTCTTCTTTCTTTTTCTCTCTTTCTTCTTTCTTTTTCTCTTTTTCTTCTCCTCGACAACCTTGGAAGCCACCTTAGGTGAAAAATTCCAACCATTACCTACTGCCGTGTGCCATCCCATTGGCTGCGCCTTCCTCCGGCGACCTCAGCCACCAAGCAGCGTCACCTCACTCACCGCTAGCTACCCGGAATAGCTAGTCAAAGTTTCACCATTCAAACTTTGAATGCTTTTTTTGACAAACTCTATCCATCAATCAGAGAATTTTTGGTACCGTTGGAACCATCGTGGAGAGAGAAACAAAACCCACTAAGTCATTCTGGTCAACTCGCCATTTTTCTCCGGTGAGAATTCAGGTATCTCCGCTCCTTTAGAAGAGTTTTCCGGCAACACCGGCAATTGTTCGGACTAATGGGTTGTATAGTCGTGATCTACTTATTAAGAGGATCGTTTTGTTATATTTTACCCCCATCTTCTTCGACATTGTCAATGCATCGCTCAATGCTGCCACCATCCGCTACTGCGCACTGCTTGGGTGAAGTTTCAGAACTTGAAATTTTAAATACAGTCATATTATATGTCATTGGATCCGATTTTTAATAAGGAATACAATGATTATTATCATTTTCTCATTTGATGCATGTAGGAAAAACGTGATATTAAAGTTGGACTAAATCACTCTAGAATCATCGTTAAGCTTAGGAGCGTCGCTTTGGACTCGGATTGACAATTCTAAGGAGGTTGGGACTCAACTTGATTACTGTACTTATTTTATTCGTATTGAATTGCATTAAAAATATTCCCATTTCGATATTTATTATAAAATATTTGAAAAATGGAAAACTTAATCTACCTTTTTCTGGATTATTTTGAGAGCACGGTGTGCCAATTATATTTATATATATATTGATGTAGGTTATGATTTTTGAGTTTTATTCAAATGCAGCCGTTATGCTGCCCAATTTTCTAAAATATAAGGGAATGTGTTTCTTGCTATTCATGTGTTACCCGCATTTTGTTATACTGATGAGAGTCATAGTGATCATAATTTGTGCATATTACTGTTTCATGACCTAATATCTGTGTCATCATGGGTAGGTCAGGTGCCCACTCACCTGTAGGTGTAAAGACCTAGAATCTGTATACAGGAAGTGTTCTAAGCCTCCCTCTCGTGGTGGTTATCAGGTCCGGCTACCCGGTTTAGGATGTCAGTTTTTCAATGATGGGTACCGGGAATTAGGGATCTAGTGGACGGTGTCATGTGCACATGTAGTATGTCTCTTGTGATTATTTGTGGTCCATCTATTTTTGTTTACATGTGATGTTGATATGTTTTGTTTTGAAAGCTAACCATGGAGGGAATTTTATTAAAACTATGGGTCATTTGTGATAGTTTTTTTCCTACTAGGCTTTATAAGCTCACCCCTATTACTCCCTTCCAGGAAATGCTTAGTTGAAACTAGTGGATATCAAGATGGATGAGAATCTGACGTTTAGATTTTTTCTAGTTGAGTCCAATCTAGATTTCTTGGTTTCAAGGAAATGTGTATGACTTGGGAATTATCTCTAATTTTATTAAGGTATGTGAATTCTTTTATGATTTGTGACTTATTAAATTTAACTATTTGCTGATCACATAGTTGTAGGAATATTATTTTTAAACGTAAATATGATGAGAGTGATCCCAAATTTATTACTATTATTTTCTATATAATTATAGGAGTTATTCCAATATTTTTGGACTTATGATTATTGTAGTTTATAGTATAAACTAAAGGATCGCTTATAAACATTATTTTCCAACAAGGGTCAAAGTTGGAATGTTGACCACTGAAGTTATGGGTATTACACATCTGCCACTGCCTAGGGCTCAGGTTGTGACAAATTCTAACATCATTTTGTTCAATTTTTTAAAATAGAGGGTCTGATTTGCCATTTAACAAAACACAGGGGTTGATCGAGTATTCAGGCAAAATATAGGGGCCAAAATGATATTTTTCCCTTTTTTTAATTCATTTTTTAAATTATTTTATATTTCTTATTAATTAAATACAATTTTATTTACATTTTAAAATTTTAAAATAAATGAAAATAATGTTTTAAAATAATTAATGAGTCTTTATGGAACAGGTACATCATTATGTTAACATAAGAGACTTTTGTTTTAAAAAAAAATTAGAGACTTAAATGCTACTATATAAAAAGATTAGAGACTTTTGACTTAAAAAAAATATTAGAATTTAGATACTACTATCTCAAAAGATCATAGACTTTTGCAGCTAATAATATAAAGAATCAATAATAATATTAATGGCATGCATATCTAGATACTACAGGAGTCATGAACATATATATATCTCTTCTATATAATAAGTGTGTAGATAATGGAAATTCTTAGTTTTAACGGTTTTTTATTTTTTTCGTTAACTTTAACAGAATATTCTTATATGTAACGGTAGATTATAAACATGATTTAAACTTAAATTAAATTAAATAAATAAATAATTAAACAAATTAAAATAGGATATTTTTTAGATATATTACAATAACAATTATTTATAAAAAATAAAATCATACGTTTTATAACTTAAATAAAATATAATTAACCTTAAACTTCACGTATTAGAATAATATCATATTAAAAATATAACATAATATAATCTATTATCAACTAAAAACAAACTTCTTTTTAAAATTGAAACCTAGCAACAAACATAAATTTCAAATGCAGGTATAATATTAATATTATATTAAACATATAATATATAATCTCATGTTGTCACTATCAAATTCAAAAACTAGAACAAACATAAACTTGAACAAAAATAAATAAATTAATTAAAATATGAAAATTTTAAGATATTTTCTGATAATTTAAATAATTAAATCATATTTATTTAAAAATAATAAATCCATACATATCATCGTTTTTATCTTAAAAATTTATGTGATAGTTTATTTCTTATCAAGTAGTTGGAGCTCTTTTTCTTCATCAAATTCACCAAAGGACATTGTGAAATATATTAGAAACTAAAAATAGTTGATGCATGTATACTACTCTACACTATGACCTTTTCTATTTTTATTTTATTCTACTATTAATTTCTTTTTAAATAGTATTGTAATTTCACTACAAGAAATGTTAATATTAGGGGCGGACCCATTAGAGGCGGACCTGAATCTGCCTCTAATAAGAGGGATAATAGCGGCACACCCAGGAGTTTTCCGCTAATAATGTTTTTTTATTTTTTTTATTTAAAAGAAGCATTAGCTACGAACCAGGATCCGCCGCTAATATAGAAGAAGGAAAGTGAGAGAATTTTCCCAGGCTGCAATTTGAATTGGTATTAGCGCCGGACCCACACATTATTAGCGGCGGCTGCCCTCCGCCGCAAATAAAAAACAGTAAGAATTACCCATTATTAGCGGCAGGAAGTCCACCACTAATAATGTGTGGTACCTGCCGCTATTATGTATTAGCGATGGGGTCCACCGCTAATAATATCCTATATACAAGCCCAACGCACCCCTTCCTTCAGTTTTCTCATTTCTACTTCTTCTTCCCATTTCTTTCAGTTTCTCTAACCCTTGTATCCTTTCTGTCGCAGAGTATTATCAAGAACTCAAGTAACTTGGAGACAGTTTGTGAGCCTTCTCCTAGTGTTACCACCATTTTGATCGTCCCAATGGCTACTGCCCCTTCGCTAGAAAATCCATACAGAGTCATTGAGGTCGTCTTCAATTCTGTGACAGACATCCCCATTTTTTCCAAGGTGGATCTAAAAAGTAGATTCACATAACTCTCGTTATCAACTAGTGTCCTCAATACCCTCCGGTTGGCGAGCTGACCGGTTATGACCAAGGGATCGTTATGTGGGAATTGGACATGGCTAGCATCCTCTTCTGTAGAAATGATTGGTTGTTTTTCCAATCGCTATTGTTTCGATAATCGCTGTTCCAGGATGAACTCAACTCCGTTATGGGATTTCAGTTCGTTAATGTACCTCTTCTGGGCCCCTCTGCACATGCCTGCCAAATGAGGTTCTCCTGAAATGGTGGCTATATCTCCCCCTATTATCGGAGGAGGATCATCCTAATTCTGTTGAGCTCCAGTTTGACTTACTGGAACTTCAGGGACCAATGGAGGATTTGGTCTAGCGGGCTGATAAGGGACCACCCGATTCCGGGCGTATTGGGCCAATGGTCTCACTCTAATGAGAGTTTTGATATCATCCTTCATCTGTCGATAGTCATCAGTCTTATGACCAACATCATTATGAAATCGGCAGACTTTTGAAGGATCTCTCTTCGCTCTTTGGTTTTTCAATTGTTTTGGCTTCTTCCATGGAAGGAGAGTAGAATATGCCAGGAAGATGTGCTCCCTAGTATCGTGAGGTCGGTATAAGTGGCGTAAACAGGCTTGAATTTCTCCCCAGACTTATTTTTCTTTGTTCCACCCTGGTCGCCCTCACCATTTCCCTTTCTTTTGTTATTCCCTGCTTGGTTATTCTGGGCAACAGTTTGAGCCGTAGCTGCAACATCCGTTACCGTTCCAATGGGCTGGACAAGGATCTGGCTGGTTCCTATGATGGATGCTCGCGCCTCTTCTAGGTTAATACATATTTGAGCTCGTGCAAAGAACTCATCCACACTATTAACTCATTTTATCTGTAATTCTTGTCACAGGTCGCCCCCAATAAGGATTCTCGTCCTCATTTCCATGAGCTTAGAGCTGTCATCGACATCCCTAACTCGTGCAGCGACATTGGAAAATCTACTTAGATACACCTTCAACATTTTGCCAGGTTGTTGCTTTACATTGGCTAATGAATCAGCCTTAACCCGAGCTATCTGGGAAGCCTGGAATGCTTTTTTGAAGTAAGAAGAAAACTTTTTCCATGAACTTATAGAATGCCTCTTAAATTGCTTAAATCACTGCCTAGTTGGCACGATCAGAGTTGAAGGGAACAAAATGCACCGTAGATTGAGTCCAACATTGTGGGCCATCATTATGGTGTTGAACACCCCGAGGTGGTCTGACGGATCTCCATCTCCATCAAACTTTGATAAGTGTGGCATTCTAAAACCTATCAGATATGTGGCCACCACAATATTTGGAGCAAAAGGCTCGAGCTCATCCTCTGAGTCGCAATCGTCTTTATATTTTCCAGATAAAAGCCTCTTCATTTGCTCTTCCATCAAAGCTAGCCTCTCGAGGGTTTTGTCTCTGGTCCCTAGGTTATCTAAGGATTGTTCAACAGCTCCCATCCTATCGTACACGTTTAGTGGGTTATTATCCCTCCAAGCTCGAGCTTGGTTTGGTGGGGCATTCACATTATCACGTACTATGGAAGGACCTCCCTCTTGTCTAGTATAACTAACATCTTCATTCCGAGCTAGATTCCTTCTTTACGAATTTATACGATCATGCAAATCAGGTTGTGAATCGTATTGAGGTCTTTGTGCCGAACTCAGCTGATTTCTCAAATCACCCTCAGACCTACCACTTCGATGACTTTCAGTCCAGTAACTTCCATTTGCAAAGCTTACAGCTCGTGGTTGAGGCAGATGATCTAGATTTTCACCACGCGTCTGTGGGACGTAGGTATGGGTAGACGGAGGAGGACCTCTCCTACTGTCTCCATAAGCTGGAATGTCCCGCGTAGAACAAGGTGGTGTTGGATGTCTTATAGGTGATGGGGGATGCCTTATTGGCGAGGCGATCCTTGTCCTATCATGGCGAGCTAGATTAGCCCGCCTTTGTTCTGCCCCATTATTTCTAGGTCTCTTCGCCTGAAGATCCGATTGTGACGTAGGAGGTTTTGCTAGAACATTCTGTATCTGTGAGCCTGTCCCAGCCCTTCCTCGTGGGTTGCCACGGACATTCCTAGGTGCTTGTGAAGGAGGCACCAAACTTAGGGTTGCAGTTCAAACTAATAGACTGATATTCTGATGATCCTTATGAGGGCCACTGGGATGAGCATTCTGGCAGTCTTGCCCTGTAGGCACAGAACTTGAGGTGGCAGTTCTGACTGATCGACTTGGTTTGGATTGGTAATTCCTGTGGGACTTGTGAGACCCACTTTGCCTCTTTCCGACATTAACATCGGTTGCGAGAGGGGATAACTGAGCCAAAACCTCCTCAATTTTCCTATTTGCCTTAGCGCGATGGATTCTTAACTTCATATTTTCCATCTCAGCAGCAGTTAACTAGTTTGGGTTTGGATTTGGTGACAGTGACGCCGAACTCCCAGTGTCACCATGACTAATCAGTTGTTTTCCTGGACGTTGCTGGACTTCAGGGCCATGCTCGTTCGAAACAGTGATATGATTTATAAAAAGATTATTAATTAATTACTGGCAGATTAATAGGGGCGGGACCCGTTGGTATAAAATGAGTCAAACACGATATTGACTACTTTTTACACTGGCGGAGTCCGCCCCTAATAATACACCGGTATTAATATATTACTGGCGAGGTGTCAGTCCACCGGTAATAACCGTAATTACTGACAAACTATTACTGTAACGACCCAAAATCGCTAATAAGGCTTAAGGGCCTTGATTAGTGTGCCTGGAGGGCATAATGGAATTTATGTGTGATTTTATGAGTTTAATGCATGGTTATGATTTAAAGCATGTTATATAACTAATTGAACATTGAGATGCATGACTACATGGTTAGTATGCATGTTAGGTGAAATAATTATGCATGCGGACCCCGTTTGCATGATAGGGGTAAATTGGTAATTTTAGCCCGCTGAGGGCATATATGTGATAATTGTAATCAGTGATTTGTACCACGCGAGTGTGGTGTTATTGTTGTGATGCACATGCCGAGAGGGTCCTAGAGAGCAAATTAACTTAAGAGTCACAACGGGATTTCTATACCCGGCTCGGGAGGAGCCTAGGGGTACTTTGGGAATTTTATGGATAAGATTGAGATTTAGCGGGTATGGTTATTGGTGATTGAGTAACCTGGGTAACCATTAGTTACTGCTGAGAGTAACAAGTTCTAGATAGAAAATGGTAGATATGAAATAGAAATGAAAGGACTTAAGTGCCCTTGAGGTTTAGGTAGGAAAGGTTAGAAAAGGAGGGGCAAAATGGTCATTTGGTTGGGAATTAGATAAATGGCAGCTGGGTTATATGGGGTACACGGTTTGGGGCTTAGTCATTTTGGTCTTGATAGAGTTTGAAGAGAAGAGAAAAGAGAGGGAAAAGCTAGGGCATGAAGAAGAAGATGATGAGTGGAGGAGCTGAATTGGAGACCTAGGAGATGAAGGAAGCTTAGGGATGGATTCTCCATATGAGGTAAGGAATTTTGTACACATTTAAGGCTTGATTATGTTATGGGTTAAGAAATTTGAGCATGGTTTAAGTTTGAACTTTGTGTTTTTATTTTTCTGAAATTGAAATCAAGGATGTGGATTTTGGGGATTTGATTGTGTGTTTGGATGTCTTTGATGATGTTTATGGGTTGTTAGATGGTCTATTTGGTGTTTGAAATTGATTTTGGGGTTTGGGTATTGGTTTGGTATGATTTGGGAAGGTTTTAGCTCGGATAAAACGCAAGAGAAAACCTAGAATTCTGGGTCTGCGAAGGCGTGCCGCGACACAGGTTTTTCGTGCCGCGGCGAGGGAGCCCCTGACTGATGGGTGCCGCGGCACAAGAAAGTTGTGCTGCGGCACAAGGTCAATTTCAGGTTGACATTTTTGGAAATTTTAGGCCTTTGCTCTGGGGGTTCGGGGGATGTCTCCGGGGTGTTGTTTTAAGGTTTTAGAAGTCCCGAGAGTGCGGGATTGGTCCCGGGAAGTGGTTTTGGGTTGATTAGTATTGAGGGATGTTTCTTGTGTGTTGTGACTAGGATGTTGGTGAGGCTCGTGCTAGAGGACCGTGCTCGCGGCTTTAGTGCATCAGGAGGCTCGGAATACAGGTAAGAAAACTATAACACCCGTAGGATAGGGCGTGGGCCCATAGTGTGATTGCTGGGCATGGCCCTATATTGCATGTTACATGATGAGATGATTGCCGGGCATGGCCCTATATTGCATTACATGTTAGGGTGTAGATTTAAATAAATTGGCATTTGTTTGAATGTTGCTTGATTTATGCTATATATGATTATAATGAAATGAACGGCAAGGGCCGAGTGCGGCGTAGGCCGGGTACGGCAGCGGAGCCGGAAGTAACACTAAGCACATGGGATGCTTATGGTCAGGGCAGGGCCCGGGACCCAGAGGATATGTGTGAGATCCTTGTGGTGAGGACCGAGACCCCAGGCTGCGGTAAGGGTTCTGGGGCGGCAGGGCCGTGTTTGCTTAGTCTAATGGTTGACTTGTTTATCTGTGGATTAACTGATATGATTAACTGTATATTTTGCATATGTTATGAAATGCTTGAGTTTTCTTGCTGGGCTTCGGCTCACGGGTGCTCCGTGTTGCAGGTAAGGGCAAAGGCTGAGTCAACCAACCATGAGTGCGGAGAGCGTGAAGCGACGCGTACATGTTTGGCCTGCCCGACTGCTTTGGTTGGGGGTTTATTCGAAAATGGCTGTAATAATCTATGATTTTTATGATTAATCAACTGTAAACTTATTTCAATATGTAAATAGTTTTCAAACCTTATTTTGGGATCCCAAGTGTTTAATACTAGAAGCTTTTTAATGAAACGTCGCATTTTCAAAGATTACAGCCCTAACTTTTAAGTAGTCATACTTTTGTTTCAAAACCTCAGTTACTGAGTTCATTGCACACTGTTTTGTCTTAAAACTCACTTAGTAACGGCTCTAAGGAAGTAGGGCGTTACAATTACTGGTCCACTACAAGAAAAAATGCTTTTAATAACACCGAAAATGTGTTATCAAAACATACCATAACACTTTTTGATGTGTTAAGACCGACTATGTTATCGTAGGTCAGGGTACTTTACATAACACTTTATCATTGTTATACAGATGTGTTATTATAATGTCAACGATAACACAATTTCTGTGTTATTTTAATAAAAAGATAAGTGTTTAATTATGTTATTTATAGTCGATTATATAACACATTTCAATACTTATAAATTTGTGTTATACTACACTTTAGTATAACACATTTTTTGTGTTATACTACACTTTAGTATAACACATGTGTTATATTAGCTTAGAGAAACATAATATTTTTTTACTTACACAAAACTAGGAAAACAAATATGAAAGTTGAAGCCAAATAAGGTAACATAAATAGATTTTTATTAATTACTCAAAATGTAATTACAATATTTAGTCTACTAGTCTAGGCTTAAGAAATCATATTACAACATAATTTATGCCAAATTCAGATTCCTTTATCACTAAATACAAAACAAGAAATGTATACAAAAATTAGTGAAAAACATTCTTCCATTCTAAAGGCCTCAACTACAAATGTTGTCAAGAATTGCTCCAAAGAAATCATCTCAATATACCTGCACATTGTAAAAAAAAAGTCCTTTTATTATTAAGAACATAAGACTTAAGCTAGTTTCCACCTGTAAGCATATAAAGTTTAAATTAAATTTGCAATAACTCCAAAACTTGACGAAACAGCAGGGTATAGAAAGATGTACTACCATGCAAAACAACGACTAAAGCAACAAAACATATTGCTTCTTCCCTCTAAAATTAAACAAGAAATACAGAGAAAAACTCAGAACCTGCATGTATTAATTTAAAGAGCATTAATTTAAATATCCAATCCTAGGAAGCCACAAACAGAGAAAAACTCAGAACCATCATGAAAAATCTAGGAAGTACGAAGCATAAATGTAGAAAGACAGCTCTGACATACTGACCTGTTCAAAAAATAAAAGTGTTACTCAATTATCAACACATAAAAAGCATAGAATAACAAGATTCAATTGCTACCGCAAAAGCATAAAACATAGAAACAAATGACCAAGGGATGATCAGAAAGTCGTTCTCTTCAACACCAAAAGCTAGTTTCTTATTGTTACTAAAATCACTCCCACAAAGAAATAATATAAATAAAAAAAAAACAAAAAGAACAAAGAACATAGAGAGAAACTAATTTCAGAGGAAAAATAAAACAAATAAGGTCATTAAATACAAGAATTGAAACTTAGCACATTTGAGAGTAAAGGAAACCAGGAAACCAGACCTATGCAACTCAGGAGAAAAAGAAAGGGAAAGGACAATTCATACTAACTAATTTATCACCCTATATTCCATAAGAAGAACCAATATGAAGAAACAATTCATACAGTTTGTATTAACTTCTATTCCCATTTATTTCTTCTCTAAAGACCTAGCAAGGTTAATTCCTTTCTGTAAAGTTCAATACAAACATAGCATTGATGTGTAAATAGCTTTGGCAAAATTCTCTCTGTGATAGGTAACCAACAGGGCATCAAGTATGGCATCCAAATTAACAAGTAGAATGTGAATATGGTTGTTAGAGGTCCTTTATGAAGCTCATGATATTCCTCTTATTCGAGCAGTTAACAATAAGTTCGAGTGGAATAGATAGATCACCACAAACTGATAAGAACATATACAAACACGATGGCCATAGATAACAGAGATACATACTAAACATCGATGTGTATCTGGGTGTTCAGCGTTCAACCTCAGTAGTTGCTTTACAGCCTGCACTACAAAGACAATTTAGTCATCAGTTGCCCGAGTATAAATCAATCGCGGTTGGGGTGTGCTCAATGGCCTCATCAATTTTAGAAAGAGCGATTTCATATTGTCCCCTTCTATCGTAATGCTGGATCCAAACAGAAATTCTAAGCAAAAACAAATATCCCAACAAAAAATATTCAAGGGGGTAGCAAAAAGAAGAAAAATAAAGGTGGCTAACCTGTGCTAATAGGAATAAGGTCCACATAAGAGTTAAAGGAGGTTCTTTCTCTGACTTGCATTTAAAGTAAATATATATTTTTTTAAAGTGACATCATCAATAAGAATTACCAAAATAATGCCTCTGGCAACAAAACCATGTGCCAGACTAAAAAACCACTTGCAAGATAAAGAATTAGAGCAAATCAGAGCATTCACCATTCACAACTAAAATCTAAAAGCAAGGACATAGTTTTATAATATTATGACACGTTCAGTGACCACAAATCTAAAATCATGTTGCTTAGATCATCTGCTTCAGTATAACAGAAACATGATTGATTGTTCATATATACAGTATATAAAGAGAGCAGGAAAAAGATAAGTCTAATTCACTCGACAAAACCAAAACAAGGAAAAACAATACAGAAATCTATAAACTGTAAACAACCTCACACCATGAAGAAGCAAACCACAAGCTCCACTACCCATTGGCTAATCAACTAAACCACACCCGGAAGACGACTCTTATAAATAGGCATCACTGAAGTGTATGAATGTTTCAACATGATTTGCATTAATGAAAATAAGTGCTACCACAACTTACCTTCCAGGGAATTGACCAGAAGTCCTAACAGCATGCTCCATCTCAATAATACGTTCCTCAAGAATGTCTGCCTGGAAAACAGTGTGACAAAGCATAACTTAAACCTACAGAACTAATATTTTCTTAGGTCCTAAAAAAATCAAAAAATTAATGTGTAAAACAATCAAGAAGAATGAGGAGCATACCTTTCCAGGATGAGTAACAGCTCCAATACACACAAAACTTCTAGACAACTACAAAACCTAACAATAACTAAAACCCATATCAAAAAACAAGCCTAAAAATCAACATAATAGACAACTAGTCACCTATAAGATCTACATTAATATATAACATAAGAAACAATATACAGAAGATACCACTTAGAATACCTTATACAAAAGCATTTCCCCATGTTCACAACGTTCATTATCAGGAGGAAAATCATCTTCTAGTGTCCCTTCATATGCTTCTAGAATTTCAACTGCTTTTAAAGCACTAACAAGAAAAAATAAAATTTAATAGACCAAAACTTATACTCAAATTTAATAACCCAAACACACAACCAAGAAGAATTTATCCACTGAAAATGTAAAGAGGAACTTACATATTTACATATGCTGTATAGAAAGAAAAAAAAAGTATTGTTTGTATACATATATAATACTTAAACACATGTACAAAAGAGAGGAATAACATTTTCTAAAAGCAACAGATGGACTGTATTAACTTCCACATGATTTATTTGATCTAGATTTTTAAAAGGTTCAGCTTACATCACACTATGTAATCGACTTTTTGACAATAAATTCAGAACATGAATTACAAGTGTAATTTTTTACTGAGAACAGCTGCATGAACCATGACAGCATATTAGCAAAAAATTAACAGCAATGGCATGACCAATGTCAAAACCACTGTTTGAAAATATGAAGTCATAGATCTACAGTCTATAGTCTAGAAATTTCCAGTTGTGTTTAAAGCACGAATCAATTTGAATTATGAATGAGAGAACATAAGTTTGGAAACTTCTTGGTTGTTTATATCAAACATTAAGTATTTGAGTAACATTAGTAAGTGGGACCAACAAGAAAAACAATTTAGGTTTGTCACTGTAAATGATGGCCACTAGAAAGATAAATATATAAATATATATAAATAAAGGATCAATAAATAAGTTCAAATTCGTACTTTGAGTTTAAATGATGAGCAACAGGAAAGCTGATCCAATTCATACGATGATTTGATTTTAGAGACAAGAGCTGTTGTTTTGTCTCGACAAACCCTGCCAAATCTCGCATTTGCACCTGTACCACAATAGATAAAGAGCCATCATTAACCAAAACAAATTAAGGGTTTAAATCAAGAAAAAGGCACTACTCATAAAAAATGATGTAATAAACAAGCATGATATTAGCAGCTATATTTAACAAGTGTCATGTATTGCAGTTAACTTTGAAACAGAAAATATAAGTGCTAAACATCAATATTGTTTTTAAGTTACCAACAGAGCATAAGTCTCTAAAAGAAGAAAATTAACATCAAAAGCATACCTGTAACAGTGACAGATCCCGCAAAATTTCAATATTGTCTGGATCGATCCTCAGTGCATTTCTATAACATTTGATTGCCTCCCTGTATTCTCTATCGGAACGATAAAGAAGACCATAAACATGCCAGCATACATGACTTTTAAGATCATTCTGCAAAGAGACAAAAAAGCCTTAGAGAACTAAAGACCCTACTGATTTTGAAAACAAAATAGAACATTAAAATTTTAGGCAACACCCTCACCTGTAATCCTTGTCGAACAAGCTCATATGCTTCAGATTTACGGTCCATGCAATTTAATGTGAACCCCTTGATTTAGACTTCAAAATTCTATTAACTTAAACACTAATATAGCTATAATGTTTCAAGCAAGGATAGTGATAACTAAACTTGTTGAAGTAGCACTAATGAAATTTAAGTTGAGCTTTTTATGTCCCACGACATAAAAAGCAACATTCCATCATATGCAAATCAAACCTCATAATACCAAATTTCTATATCAAACCTAAAAAGGTGAGAACAATTGAAAAGGAAAACAGAACGCTTCTAGATTTAGTGCCACAGGGAGGAAGAGCACATAGCATCTAAAAGATGGAGCTAAATACATACCCTTAATTCATCATATGCCCAATAATATTGAGAATGCTTTCCTCCAGGCCCACCAAAAGCTTCTTGCCAAGAGTCAAGCAAGACCAAGATTTTCTCCCTCACTTGCCTATCTGCCTGAATGTTATAATCCACGTGTTTCAAAAGTTACAATCCATACAAATTCTTAATCAGAGAAAATAATTTAGATGCATAGAGAACTAGAAGAGAACACAATTCCACCAATAAAAGTTTGGAAAATAGTTACTAAACAAAAAGACGGGGAAATAAACGCCTATCCAACTTTGTTTGGCAAAAATAATATCCTTAACAATTCGGACAACTTAGAGCAATGCGAACAATGCTCTTTTTCTAACTATCTTCTACAATTTACACTCCTCTCATTACATGACTAGAGCAATAAAAATTTAATGTCTTAATATTAATGTTCATCATATGTTAATAAGATTTCACATGTCAAGCAATAAGAAGGAATATAAAAGAGGGTGAGAATAGAGTGCTGCTGGTACTTCATTACACACAAACAAAGCACACTCATAAATGAAACTTGAGCCTATGCTTCAATAAATTACCAATTTCCTTGAACGAACAAACTCAGTGAGGAATGGCCAAATGGAACATCAAAAAGTCTTCCAAATATCCATTTTATCGGTATTGCATTATAAATAAAGGCACCTTTAACAAACATAATAATTATGCAATTTAAACCTAATTGAATATTTACTTCTATAAAATAATAATATTGTCTCAATAATCAGATGTTACTGTAATCCCCACAGTTCTTTACCATTGTTTCTAATAGCTACAGAACTCGAATTAATTCAACAAACCAGTTAGAAAAGATTGACCACAAAAAAAGGGGTTTCTGGTAGAATATACATATATAAATATATATACATATTTATACATATAAAAATACCAGATTTAATTCAAAGAAGAAAGAACTCAGAATATGTAGTAAAGCTTTAGCTTACCATCTTAATACTATGTCTAAGGTTTTTGCTGGCTCTCTGTTGCGGATAGTTTGTCTTCCAAAGCTCCCTATATATAGAAAATTTACAGTTATAGAGCACAAGTATTAAAAATAAAGGTTGAAAATTTTAATGATAGCCCAAGAGCCTAATTAGTCTCACTAGGAGTCCTATTCCTGATGCTAACTAATTAGACTCCTTAACTACATATAAAACTATCTTGAGTGATCTTATGAAGTAATGCATTGACTATGCAGTCAGTAGACACAATTTAACCATGTAAGAGAATTTACTAAAAATTATCAGAAACAATATGAATAAAAGCAGTATAAACTCCAGCTAAAAAATTGATTTTTATCGGATTAAATTATGAAAATTCATTAACAAGATATGAATCAAAATGCTGCATTAATAAATGGAAATTCACATAAATATAAGTTCAGAGGCAATAAAATTAACTTCAATTACATAAGAGATCAATAACCCAGAAAAAAAAACCATATTAAGCAATTATGGTGACTGAAATAGAAATTATACTGATACCCAGATGAAACGTTTGCAAGAAAAATTCAAAATCGAAACTTTGAATCAAACTATTGCTTTTCGCTCACACAACTAACTACTGTGGTGAATTCGTGTCAAAATTAGTTGAGATACCGACATTATGCACCCGTAGACGGTATGTTTTTCCTGTTCAAGACAAAGTTACAATGAGATTGACAACCTACCTTCATAAATCAATTTAACAATCATAACTAAACCTTACATAGCCAAAAAGAAAAATGAAAAAAGATGCATACTATTTACTTTTTACCTGGTTCAACATTTACTAGAAGGTTTAGCAGTTTCTCGATGGTTCAACATTTACTAGAAGGTATAGCATTAATATCTCGATGGCTTTGCAGTTTCTTTGAAAGTGTTATGCTTCAAAAACAGGTCAGTAAATGCCACCCTCAAGTTCTTAACCTCTCTATCTAATTCACTTGGTGTCCTTTGCCTGCAAGATCCTAGAAAATGGAGTAGGATCCACCAAAAACTGAGATAAGTCTACAAATCAGTGCTTGAAGTATCATACAAAAATAAAATTGTAAAACCCACATAGCTCTTACCATTTTCTGAAAGTTTTTTCAAGACTATAGTATGTATTCCATCTTTTAGATACCACAAATTGTCAAGAGCAACAACTAAATTACTTAAGATATTCTTAGTCTGTTCAGCGTATCAAATCATCCTGGCAATCATATCAGATGACATGGATGAGACATCTATAAAATGCTTCACTTCTGATTGGATACGTAGCCAAAGACAGAACCCATCAGATGAGACAGAGGATGGTTACCAAAGTCGCTGCTAACATACCTGAATTCGAAACCAGTAACAGCGAATGAAAACAGGCATAGGCAGTGGAAAGAATATATCAGGAGTTAACTAATAAATGTAAGACAAAAACAGAAAATATAATTTGAACTCAAACAGACTAATAACTTCATTTTTTGCAATGCACGTATCAAAATCATGTAGCTAAAACAGAATAAAATAAAATTTATGAATCAGGTTCAAGTAAATTCACTTACAAGCCAGCAACACTGAAGAGCGTACATATATTGAGAAAATACATGAATGCTAATAAGCTTCATTGAGAACCTGAAATGTAAAATATGGCAAGATAATTGTGTGACTTGGCAATAGCAACATAATGGCTGGCCAAAAATAGCTATTATATATGCTTCAAGTACAGCCCATCAACACTTGCTCAAACCAAAAGCTTAATGGCTATAGAATGTTTTGTTAAGAAGTCTATTTACACTTATAGATGTTATGATAGTGTTGACCAAGCCTTACAAAGTTCCAACAAAATGAGGCAATGAAAAGAACTAAATCTAAAAGCTTGTCTACATATGCTACTGTATATTTACAAGCATTTTTTGTATGTGTGTGTAGTTTATTCAGTTTTTATGTTATATATAGAAATTTTGTTAGGCTAGTTGGCTCACTCTCTCAGCATTCTCTCTCTATGAATCAAGATGTATATATTTATGTTTTTTTGTTGTATTAGTTCTATTTTTTATTTTTTTGTATGAAAGGGGGGGAGTTTTTGGCATTATTCTGTTGATGTGAAAGTGGTCAAGCATGATAACCAGATTGAGTTAAGTTACTGTTAATCCTAACCCAAATCAAACTAATTTTCAACCACTTACAGGTTTTACTGAAAATAGAAAGACATAAATTCAAATAACACAACAAAAAATAGGGGATTGACCTTTTACCAGCTTCTCTTTGCTGCTTCAACTAGACCTTTTTTCGCCCAATCTTCATGGATGGCAAACAAAGTTAAAGTGAAAGAAGCAAAAAGAAGCTTTGGAAAGATTGTACTATACATGAGAAAAAATAATAAAAAGAAGATCACTACCAAAAAAAAAAAAAGATTGGCTTACATCTTTTGTATGCCCTCTTCCTAGTACACTTTAAAAAGACTGTGATTCCTAGTCTTTTGTTTTGTTAGAAATTCATAAGAGCACCATTGTTCAGGGTAAAATCGAAGCTTAGTTGATATGGAATGAATGGCCTAAAGATAAAAAGAAAAGCAGGCTTGAGATTACCGTATGATTATTGTAGAGAAAACACATTATAGATGCATGTTCCACCTTGGATTTTCTGTCAGCTAACTCAATCAGAGCCATTTTGATGTAAATAGTGATTACAATTACATATTTTAATTTTTTTCCTATATCACTATATATGTGTATGTTATGTGATTGAACTGAATTTTTCAATGAAACAAACAAGAATTTAAGGGACTGACTTCTGAGTTTTTTAATTTTTTTATCTAAAGGACTTGTTCAATGCATTGACTTATTGGTTGGTCTACATTTTGTTCCAGAGTCCCCTAGATGGTTGGTCTTACGGGGAATGTGATTTCGGACTGCTGTTATATTCATGCATATTGCAATCCCAAGTAATTTGAGACACTATAATTGCATTAAGGTTGGTTATCTACACAAACTAAACAACAAATGTACCCTGTTTTTTTTGCTCCAATCATATGCACAAATAACTTAATATCTGCAGATATGTTACTTAATATATTGGCTATGTATTTTTTAATTAAATACAGTTTCCTATTTTTTTTGTGATGAGTGCTAGACTCTATTTCAGCCTTTTTTAATAATATTATCTTTATCCTTTAGCTTTCTAGCCTTTCAATAAATTATCTTCAATTCCAAAAATAAATAAAAAGTGTGGGATATTGTTGTTGACGCAAATTAATATGGCATCATACTATTTTATTATAAAATTAAAATATACAAGGGCAAATATTAATTTGTGCCAATAACACTAAGCTGTATCAAGTGGTGTTGTGCACCATATAGCAATGCTCATTAAATTGGTTTATGATTTATTTTTCTTTTATTAACTTGCAATAAATAGTAAAAGGGGGGAAATGATTTGGTGCAAACTGCAAAGTGGTGTTTAATTATTTACTATTATCCGGTGCCAATTGAGACACAACACACACAAAAAAAGAGAGAGAGATTAACCTAAACACAACACACAATAAACAATAAACAATTGCATAAATGCATTTAAATTTGATGCTTGACATTTTAACTGATATACCTCTAAAGGATTAAGCTAGGCCACGGAACCATCAGGATTTCAAAACTATATATATTCAAGTTTATTCAACATATGACAATGGAATTAACTATCATTTTCCAAGAGCATAAAATAGAGCCATTTTGATAACCAAACTTATCAGATTAAAATACATGCTCCTCCTCCATACCATACCATACCTGTTAAGAATCGACTCCAAGTGATGATGCAATTGGAGAAATGCAGGGGAACCAATATCGGCGTCTACCATCTCTATGGCCATCATCAATCATTGCAAGACCTTCCTGTAGAATTCATTTTTAAAGGGTTCCAAGTCATATTTTAATCACATAACAAGAATAGGGTAGGAAAATAAAGCAAAAATAGCATAAAAACTTACATCTAGCAAAGTATCAAGTGCATCGGTTGCACGACCAGTGGTCCAAGAAAGCCGCCTTTCAACTTCATCAATGGTGACAAAACCCTGAGCCTGGAAAAGAAATGAAAGTGGAAGTGGTTGTTTTAATCATTTTGGTTGAAAGAGGAAAAATACATTGTGAATGGTACTTCTTCATTTCCATTTATGTTAGTTGGCTGAAGAGTGAATAGTTATTAAAGACTGATTATGAAATCCAGATGACATTGAAGCATTATTCTTAAAAAGATTGATTATGCTTAAAAGAAGTATTATTCCACGTATAAAACATAAACATTTCGACATTGAAGAAAGTATTTATTTATGACAAGATGGAAGATAAAACAATAGTAACCTGGGCATGCTCCAAAATTTTATTATGGTCTTTGTTCAACTCAGTTGGAACAGAACGAACAAGCTTTTTTCTTCCAATAGAAATCACCTCAAAACCACTCCCCAGAACCTGAAACCGAATGCAATAGATGTTAGTATAAGAAAATCCTAAAATAAACACACAAGCTACACAGTAAACAAATCTAAGGGCTTCAGACTATAACTGATGTTCAAAAACAAAATTTGCAAATAAGGTTTACGTGTAAAACTGATGTACGAATTCAAGAAAAGGTATAAAGTAGTATTTATAATTCTTCAGCCATGTCAAATAGTTACTTTTGTCATGGACTAATCAACAAATAACAATTATAGCAACATTTAATTTGACATCCTAAATAATCAAAATGCCAAAATACACTACTAAGACAATAACAACAGAATGAAAGAACTTAATATGTTTAGATCAACTACAGGTAGGGACAGCTTCTAGTTGACAAGTATAATATAAAGTGTTTCGTGAATATAAAGTAGAAGGTTTAAAAATTTGAACCACACAATTTCTCTTTTTTTTTTTTTTTTTTTGACATTTGGGAGAGGATTTGAAGTTGGAACCTCATCCTCTTTGCGAGGAGATGTGCAGTACAATCCGCAACCACACAATTTCTTATAAGGAAACTAACCCATATTACCTTCAGTTTACTTATAGCTCGCAGGCAGTCATCCTCAGAGACAACTTCTCGATCACTCTTTCACCTCCGACGAAGCAGATTGCAGAGTTCCTATAAGTTGATCGAACGGAGCCGTTGGACACAGCGGGAGGAGTTTTGTAGGAGAAGATCTTTAATCCTTTAACACTGATTTAGGGAGAATAAATGAAAAATCAATATGCAAAATTGAAAATTAATTTTGAAAACCACATATTTTATAGATTCTATGAGATTCAAGCTGATAAATCTAACATCTACAACTAATTACTTACCTTGCTTGCCAAGACCAAAGAGAAGAACAAATTTGAGAAGCCCAACGACTGGAAATCGAAGGTTGACAGAGAGATAGAGAAAGATGAAAGAGAGAGAGCGAGGAGTTCAGAGACCGTACGACCAAGCCGAAGAAATGGGTCACTTCTTTGTGTCGATATGTTGAAGGAAATGGGAAAAAATGTTGAAGGAAAGCTCAGAAATGGGGTCTCGGGTCTCAAAAATGGGGAGGAGAAAGGAGATGGGTGTCTGTCTCAGAAATGAAAAAATAATTCTAAGTGGCGGGATGTGAATATATTACCACCCTTTTTACATAAAAAGTTGCCCAATATAATACTCTACAATAATACTTTTCTATTAGTATTATATTGATGTATTATGGAAATGGGTATTTGGTGTAGTGGTCGATTATTATCGGCGGTGTAACGACCCAGAATTGCTAGGGCTTGGGGCCCTCATTAGCATGTTAGGAGGGCATAATGAGGGCCTCAAGCCCTCCTGACATGCATGACTATGTGGCATGCATGATTAATATGATTATATGAATATATTATATGCATGTTTATGAGTGTTAAATATGCTTATGGGCCCTTTATAGCTTATAAGGGCATATTTCTAATTTTGGCCCGTTGAGGGCATAAAAGTAATTATATGTGTTTAGTGGTTGAGACCACATTATTATGTGGATATATATGCAGTTTATGGCTCAAACGGTCCAAGTGAGCGGATTAGCGAATTTGTCACAACAGGGTTTAATACTCGGCTCGGGAGAGCCTAGGGGTATTTACGAAATTTAGAGAATATTTTGGGAGTTATTGGGTGTTGAATAGGTATTTGGTAATTAACTGGACGACGAGATTAAATTGATAAATATTAGGAACACTTGAGGAATTAGCGAGAATTGGGAGCAAAAAGCTTAGAACAGCAAAAAGGTCTATTTAGAGGTTCAGAGATATAATCAAGTGTTGGAAGTAAGCAGATACTCTAGGAAACATCTTACACTCACCCTTTCTCTCTCTCACTCTCAAGACCCTCTCCCTCTCATTGTATCTTAAAGCTAAGGAGGAAAAGCTAGGCTAGATTTAACCAGAAGGGTGCTGGTGAGTTAAGTTGTAATTGAGGTAAGGTTTCAAACTTTTGATTGTGAAGGTTTATCTTGTTCTTGTGTTAAGAATTTAGGATGTTAAGATTGGAAATTGGACTGGGGTTTTGGGTAATGAATTGTGGTTGGATTGGGGTGGTAACTTCAATATAATTGTTAAGATTTTGTGTTTGAAATAGGTGATTAAAAGTCCTGAACTCATAGTTGAGTTTGGTTCTAGTTGGGAGGTTTATTAGGATTGAATTATCAAGAATTTGGTTGGAAATTATGCTGAGGAAACCCATAAATTCTGCGTCCACAGGGGCGCGCCAAGACCCAGCTCAGGGGCGTCGTGGCCCGCATGCCCAGAATGCCCTGGGTGGATTCTCTGTCCTGAGGGTGCATCGTGGCCCTAGGGGGCAAGCCGCGGCCTGCCTCCCCCTGATGTTTGAAAGTTGTTTCTCTGACTTGGGGGCGCACCACGACCCTTAGGGCCAGGTCATGGCCCGCCTAGGGGATTTTTCCTTAGGATGGTTTCTAGGATTAGTAAGGTTCGGGGGTTAGAACCTTGGCGCTCGGGACGATTTCTACTACCCGGTTTAGTAGAAATTGAGGTCTTGGAGGCTATTTTTTGTCTCCTAAGTATTTATTTTGATTAGAAATTGATGATTACCCATTGGCCACTGTGACTAGGTTTATCACCAAGGGTGAGGACTGAGGATTATGCTCGGGACCATTCTGTATCCTCTGCTCAGAATTCAAGGTCAGAAAACTACACCCATGTGTGGCTGTGTTAGGAATGAGATTCCCTATATCTGGATATAAGTGCTGTGTAACTGTGATATGGTTATGTGAAATATGAAATGAACGGCCTAAGAGAGTCAGGGCAGATAACTTGTGCATAGGACGCGGCTTGGCCACTGTGAGCCAGGGTCAGCTAAATAAACAATGGACTCGGTCCAAGCGAGTCGGAGTCAGTTGAGTAAACTGGGGGGGGGGGGGGGGGGTTGGCCTAAGGGCGCCGACCCTGAGCATTTTCATATTGATTGTGACATATTTTTTAACGTACATGTTTATTGTTATTAGTTTGATGCCTATGACTTGTTGAATTTATGGATGGCTGTCTTATGATAGATTGGTGGTTATTATTGATTATGTATTTGATGTTATGGTTTTCTGGCTGGGCCTTGGCTCACGGGTGCTACGTGATGCAGGTAAAGGCAAGGGTAAGCCGGACCAACCATGAGTTGGAGAGCTCTAGGGGCGAGGTGTACATTGTCAGTTGCTCGTCCACCACGATCGAGGGAAAGTACAGGGACAGAACCTAAAATTTGTATTTTGCCATTAGAGTGGCCACTGGTTGTATATAACTTTTAGGAGTTGAAATTGCAGCATCCCAAATTTGTTAATAAGGCTTAAGGCCTTAATTTGCATGCCTGGAGGGCAATAAGTGGTTTATTATGATAATATGTGAATTTTTATGAGTATGTGATTAGAGATGCATGTTTAGGTGAATTAAATATGCATGTGGGCCCGGTTTGGTTATTAGGGGCATGTTTGTAATTTTAGCCCGTTGAGGGCATAAATGTGATAAATGTAATAATTGTGATATACTTGTGATATATCTATGATGCACGATCCTAGACAGTCCTAGGGAGCGGCTTAGTTAGAAAGTCACAACGGGGTCGAATACCCGACTCGGGGCGAGTCGAGGGGTATTTCAGTCATTGGACGTTTTATGGGGTTATCGGGTTATGGAAATAAATATTCGGAGATATATTTGAAGATAGAATGTTTAGGAAGGAATATCGAGGAAATTTATCATATTGCCCTCAGGGACTTAACGGGATTTCGTAAATGACTAAATTGCCCTTGGGATTTCTTAAGGGTTAAGAGTAGGTTTAAGGGGCAAAAGGGTAATTTCGCTTCAAGGGTGGACAGACTTGAGGCTGACGGGAAATGTTTCACGTTTCATTACATAGGCTTATGCTGGAATCATCTTTTTGGAGGTCTAGAGAAAAACCAGAAGCAAGAAAAGAAGATAAGTAAGAACTGAAATTATTTGGGATCAAGGAGGGAACTCAAGGCTGAATTTGGGAGGAAGAGAAGTTTGGGTAACTAGAACCAAGCTCAGGCCAAGATCAATTCTGAGGTAAGGATCCAATAAAAGTTCTGCATGGTTTTTTTCTGTGTTTCCTTTAGAATTTGGAAGATAGAACCTAAGTGGTAAGATTGAAGTGTTTTAGAGACTTGTTGTTGGAGATTTTGAGAATATTAACTGATTATATAGTTGGAATTGGGTCCTGAGCAGAACTCTAGGAAATAGGCTTGGAAGTGGTGAAATTCAGGGAGGTTAGCTCATAATTTGCATGGGGGCTTTAGGGTTTGCAGGTCGAATCGCTAGCCTAGGAGGGGCATGCCACGGCCTGTGTGCACACGAGGCCTTGGGAGGCCTCTGATCTTGAGGCGCGCCACGACGCTTGGCTAAGTATGCTGCGGCCCGTGTCTCTTTCCAGAGAGGTGTTTTACCTCTATTTTGAGGCAAGCCGCGACCCTTAAGGGGTTGGGCCGCAGCCCTAGTTCAAAGTGCTGGGTGTTTTGTGGGTTTTTGGCTTGGAAACCTAATTGTTAAGGCTCAGGATGGATTTTACCACGCGGATTGGTAGAATTACTGGTTCTGGGGATTAGAATGGTAACCCAGAGTTATGTTATGGATTAAACCTTGATGGAAGAATCTTGTTGATGCGTTGTGACTAGGGTTTCAGTGAGGCTCGGACTAGGGGACTGTGCTCGGGACATCGGTTCTTGGAAAGCTCGGGACACAGGTAAGAAAACTGTTGTACCCGTAGAGAAGGGCAAGGCCCTATAGTTTGTGTTGCAGGGCACGACCCTATGTGATTGTGTTGCAGGGCGTAGCCCCATTGAGTGTGCTTATGCATGTTTAAATATTTCATTAATTATGCTATGTGTGCATATATGTGAAAGAACGGCAAGTGTTGAGAACGGCGAAGGCCAAGAACGGTAAGGGCCAGGAACGGTGAATGCCGAGTACGACAAGCGGGCGGGAGCAATGTTTGGCACGTGGAGTGCGAGTTACCAGGGCGAGACCCTATAGGATACCTGGGATATCCTCATGGGACGGGATGGTCGTATGTGTTTAGCCTATTGGCGATTTGGTTATATGTTGAATGATAAATATGCATATGTGAGTTTTCTTGTTGGGCCTCGGCTCACGGGTGCTCTATGGTGCAGGTAAGGGAAAGGGGAAATTTGACCAACCATGAGTACGGAGAGCATGAAGCAGCATGTACATGTTTGGCCTGCCTGGCTGCCACGACCAATGGTATTTTTGGGAGATGATTGTACTAAACCTAGATTTTATCGTTTAGCCGACTTTAGTAATATTTTTGAGTTGTAAATATTTCTAAACAATATTTTGGGATCCCAAATGTCAAACACTTTATGATTTCAATGAATGGAATTATTTTCAACATATAAGACTCTGTTTATGTCTTAATTACACTTTTGACATAGAACCTCGATTAGCGTGTTAATTGCACGTTTTAAACTCACTTAGTAATGACTCTAAGGTAGTAGGGCATTACAACTTGGTATCAGAGCGAGCCAAGGTTTATGGTCTCTGGAGATCGACCGAACATGTATGCTTGCTGTTAGTGACAAGCTCGACTCAGGTTGGTTGGTGATGACTGATTTTTATGCTTGAATATATGTTTAAATGCCTTGTTTGCCTCCTATTTTACATAAAGCATGATGAATGAGTTAACTTATGCATGATGCCAGTGGCCCGTTGAATGTTATATGTTATTTGTATATTTTGTGGATTGCTGTTATGGTTGGCTGATGTGATTGGGAGGTGGTTTTGGATGTTGTTATCATGCCTAATTAGCGGCGTCGTTGATTGCAGGCATATGTGTTGAGATGCCTCGATAATCATCGAGACTCCGCGGCAGTAGGGCCGAGGATGACAACCAGGGTCAGGACCCTCCACCTGCCCCACAAAATTGGCTACAGATGTTTGCCGAAATGGAAGCAAGAGTACAACAAACAGAGGAAGAACTTCGACAACTGAGGCAGCAGGCCCCTCCTCAGGCTACTGGGTTGTCAGTTCCGCAGGCTATGGCTCCAGTGCCGGTTCAGCCTGTTTTGGAGAGCAAGTGGGAACCTTTGTATGAGAGGTTCAGGAAGCAACATCCTCCCACCTTCAAGGGTGGACCTGACCCACTGCGGGCAGAGCAGTGGATGAATATGGTTTCCTCTATCCAAGATATTACGAGGGTTGAAGGGAACGAGAGGGTAGCTTGTGCTAGCTACATCTTCAGAGAAGATGCCCGCATCTGGTGGGATGTAGTAGCTCAGAGGAGGAATGTGGCAGTTGTAACGACCCAAATTCGCTAATAAGGTTTAAGGGCCTTGATTGTATTCTGTGACTTGTACCACGTGAGTGTGGTGTTATTATTGTGATGCACGTGCCGAGACGGTCCTAGAGAGCTAATTTACTTAAGAGTCACAACGGGATTTCTATACCCGGCTCGGGAGGAGCCTAGGGGTACCTTGGGAATTTTATGTTTAAGTTGAGGTTTAGCGGGTAATGATTATTGGTGATTGAGTAACCTGGGTAACCGTTAGTTACTGCTGAGAGTAACAAGTTCTAGATAGAAAATGGTAGAAATGAAATAGAAGTAAAAGGACTTAAGTGCCCTTGAGGTTTAGTTGGGAAAGGATAGACAAGGAGGGGTAAAATGGTCATTTGGCTGGGAATTTGATATATGGCAGCTGGGTTATATGGGGTACACGGTTTGGGGCTTAGTCATTTTGGTGGTTTTGTTTAAAATTAAGAAAGGAAAAGCTAGAAGGAGACCTAGGGCAAGAAGAAGGAGAAGAAGAAGAAGAGGAGTGATGGAGCTGAAATTTGAAGACTTAGGAGATGGATCAAGGAAGCATAGGGTTGGATTCTTCATTCAAGGTATGGATTCTAAGTAATTTAAGGCTTGTTTCTGTTATGGGTTAAGGAATTTGAGCATGGTTTAAGTTTGAACTTTGAGTTTTTATTTTTCTGAAATTGAAATCAAGGATGTGGATTTTTGGGATTTGATTGTGTGTTTGGATTTCTTTGATGATGTTTATGGATTGTTAGATGGTCCATTTGAAGTTTTAAATTGATTTTGGGGTTTGGGTATTGGTTTGGTATGATTTGGGAAGGTTTTAGCTCGGTGGAAACGCAAGGAAAAACCCAGAATTCTGGGTCTGCGAAGGCGTGCTGCGGCACAGTTTTTGTGTGCCGCGGCGTGGAGCCCCTGTCTTGTTGGGTGCCGCGGCACAAGAAAGTTGTGCCGCGGCACAAGGCCAATTTCAAGATGTCATTTTTGGCAATTTTAGGCCTTTGCTCCGGGGGTTCGGGGGTGTCTCCGGGGTGTTGTTTTAAGGTTTTAGAGGTCCCAAGAGTGCGGGATTGGTCACGGGAAGTGGTTTTGGGTTGGTTAGTATTAAAAAATGTTTTATGTGTGTTGTGACTAGGCTATTGGAGAGGCTCGTGCTAGAGGACCGTGCTCGTGACTTTGGTGCATTGTGAAGCTCGGGATACAGGTAAGAAAACTATAACACCCGTAGGATAGGGCATGGGCCCATAGTGTGATTGCCGGGCATGGCCCTATATTGTATGTTGCATGTTGCATGATGAGATGATTGCCGGGCATGGCCCTATATTGCATTACATGGTAGGGTGCAGATTTAAATAAATTGGCATTTTTTTGAATGTTGCTTGATTTATGCTATATATGATTAGAATGAAATGAACGGCAAGGGCCGAGTGCGGCGTAGGTCGGGTACGGCAGCGGAGCTGGAAGTAACACATAGCACGTGGGATGCTTACAGTCAGGGCAGGGCCCAGTGGATACATGTGATATCCTTACGTTGAAGACTGAGACCCCAGGCTTCGGTAAGGCTTCGGGGGCGGCATGGCCGTGTTTGCTTAGTCTAATGGTTGACTTGTTTATATGTGGATTATTTGTTATGATAAACTGTATAAATTGCATATGTTATGTTCTGCATGAGTTTTCTTGCTTGGCTTCGGCTCACGGGTGCTATGTGTTGCAGGTAAGGGCAATGACTGAGTCAACCAACCATGAGTACGGAGAGCGTGAAGCGACGCGTACATGTTTGGCCTGCCCGACTGCTTTGGTTGGGGGTTTATTTGAAAATGGCTGTAACAATCTATGATTTTTAGAACTGATCAACTGTAAACTTATTTCAAGATGTAAATAGTTTTCAAATCTTACTTTGGGATCCCAATTGTTTAATACTAGAAGTTTTTATTAAGTCAACGCATTTTCAAAGATTACAGCCTTAACTTTTATTAGTCACACTTTTGTTTCAAAACCTCGGTTAGCGAGTTCATTGCACTGTTTTGTCTTAAAACTCACTTAGTAACGGCTCTATGGAAGTAGGGTGTTACAGCAGTTATAACTTGGGAAGAGTTCAAGAACATCTTTAATGAGAAATACTACAGTGTTCCAGTCCGAGCTACGAAGGTTGATGAGTTCATCAACCTGACTCAGAACCGATTGACCATTACAGAGTACGCCTTGAAATTTGACCGGTTTGCAAAATTCGCGTCGTATTTAGTGCCGACTGATGCAGCAAGAAGAGATAGATTTGTACGGGGGTTGAATATTATGATCGCCCGTGATGTGAAGATTACTTTAGATCCAGAGACTACTACTTATGCTCAGGTCGTGGACAAGGCCCTTACAACTGAGGGGGCCGAGGATCAGATTTGGCGAGAAAGCACGGTGAGGCACGATGCCAGGAGGACGGTGCCTCCTTTTATTAGATCCAGTCGGGGTAGTGGCTTCAGTGAGCAGAAGAGAAAGGCCCCAGATTCTTTTGTTCCTCCTAGCTCGGATAGGAGGGTACATGGTGCTTTTAGTGGCTGTTAGGGGGGACGTGACAACTGGAGGAGTTTTCCAGTATGTCCTTGGTGCAGACAACGACATCAAGGGGAGTGTAGGATCAATGCTTGCTTTATCTGTGGGAGTTCCAATCATCTGAAGAAGGACTGCCCACAAGCCTGGAAAGAGGAGCCGAAGCAGAGCAACAGTCTCGCTCCTGCTAGGGTGTCTAACTTAACTCAGACTGAGAAGGAGGCTAGCCCCTCGGTTGTGACAGGTTAGATTTCTAGAGCTGGTTCTTTGTATACTGCATTGATTGATTCAGGAGCTACTCATTCATTTATGTCTACTAGAGTGATAGATCAGTTGTGTAGACCTAGTGGTGTGTATGCTAGAGGTTTTCAAACTTTGTGGCCAACAAGGGAACTAGCAGTCTCTAAGAGATGGATTAGAGCATTGCCAGTAGATATAGATTGTAGGGAGTTTCCTATTGATCTGATTGAGTTGGAGATGGATGACTTCGATATGATCCGAGGGATGGATTGGTTATCGAAGTATGGTGCACCGATTGATTGCAAGTGCATGATGGTGACTTCTGAACCAGAAGGGGTGGTACCCTTTGTATTTGTGGGGACAGTTAGTGGACCGCGAGTACCTAAGATTTTAGCATTGAAGGATAAAGACCTAATGTAAGAAGGTTGCATAGGATTCCTTGCGAATGTTGTGGATACCTCTAGGGTTGTGTCCGTTGGACCGGGGGAGACCAGACTGGTATGTGAGTTTCTAGATTTATTTCCAGCAGATCTGCCAGGGTTGCCGCCGCAGCGGGAGATTGAGTTTGTGATAGAGTTGGCGACACGGGCGGAGCCAATATCTAGGACACCTTACAGAATGGCTCCGGCGAAGTTGAAGGAGTTAAAGATTCTGTTGCAGGAGTTAATGGATTTGGGGTTCATCACACCGAGTTTCGCGCCATGGGGTGCCCCAGTGTTGTTTGTCAAGAAGAAGGATGGATCTCTTAGGATGTGTATTGACTACAGGGAGTTGAACAAGCTGACCATTAATAACTAGTATCCACTGCCTAGAATCGACAATTTGTTTGACCAGCTACAAGGAAGGACAGTGTTTTCCAAGATTGATCTCCGGTCAGGTTACCACCAATTAAGGATCAAAGAAGAGGACATACCAAAGACCTCTTTCCGCACAAGGTATGGACATTATTAATTCTTGGTTATGTCCTTTGGATTAACCAATGCCCCAGCAACTTTTATGGATATGATGAATATGGTTTTCAAGGACTACTTGGACAAGTTTGTGATTGTATTTATCGATGACATTCTGGTGTACTCTTAGTCAGAGACAGAGCATGAGCAGCATCTACGTTTGGTATTACAGCGGTTGAGGGAGCATAGGTTATATGCTAAGTTTGGCAAGTGTGAGTTCTGGCTACCACAAGTTACATTTCTGGGCCACATCATTAGTAAGGAGGGAATTCTGGTTGACCCAATTAAGATTAAGGCAGTGAGAGATTGGCCTAGACCGAGCAGTGTTCCTGAAGTTAGGAGTTTTCTGGGATTGGCAGGGTATTATCGGCGGTTTGTTGAGGGGTTCTCTAGGATAGCTACGCCGTTGACAGAATTGACAAAGAAGTAGACAAACTATGTTTGTACTGACAGATGTTAGAATAGTTTTAAGGAGTTAAAGTGGCGACTGATCACCGCGCCAGTGTTGAGTCTGGCGACAGATAATGAGAAGTTTGTGGTTTACTGTGATTCTTCCAGACATGGATTAGTGTATGTGCTGATGCAAGCTGGTAAGGTGATAGCCTACGCATCGAGACAGTTAAAGGAGTATGAGCAAAGATATCCCACGCATGATCTGGAGTTGGCAGCGGTGGTATTCGCACTTAAGATTTGGAGACATTATATATATGGTGAGAAGTGAGAGATATACACCAACCATAAGAGTTTGAAGTACTTCTTTACTCAGAAGGATCTGAATATGTGCCAGAGACGGTGGCTAGAGTTGGTTAAGGATTATAATTGTGATATCCTATACCATCCTGGGAAGGCTAATGTAGTGGCTGATGCATTGAGTCGGAAAGGCCCAGGACAGTTGTTCAGTTCAAGATAGATATCCAATAAGCTAGCGAAGGAGATGACTAGAGAAGGTATAGAGTTGGTGGTTGGTCGGTTAGCCAACATCACTCTTCAGTCTACACTCCTTGAGAGAATCAAGGAGGCGCAGGGGAAGGATTCCTAGTTGGGAGGGCACAAAGAGAATGTCTTAGTTGGAGCGGCTAAGGACTTTTCTATCTCAGAGATGGGATTACTGAAGTACAAGGGTCGGATCTGTGTTCCGACGAATTCTGATATCCGGTGGGAGATCTTGGATGAATTGCATACCACTCCCTATTCCTTACATCCAGGTACGACAAAGATGTACCAAGATTTGAGAGCTTTGTATTGGTGGTCGGGCATGAAGAAAGATGTGGTGGATTATGTGGCCAAGTGCTTAACTTGTCAGCAGGTCAAGGCTAAACATCAGAGGCCAGCAGGGTTGCTGCAGCCTCTAGGGATTCCAGAATGGAACTGGGAAGATATCACCATGGACTTTGTGGTTGGTTTGTCGAAGACCGTGGGACAGCATGACTTGGTGTAGGTGATTGTGGATAGGTATACCAAGTCTGCCCACTTTTTACCTGTCAGGACGACTTATACCATGGAGCAGTATGCCGAGTTATATGTGAAGGAAATCGTTCGACTTCATGGGGCTCCAAGGTCGATAGTATCCGACAGGGACCCCACCTTCACCTCCAAGTTTTGGGAGAATCTGCAGAAGGCTATGGGCACGCAGTTACGGCTTAGTACCGCTTATCATCCTCAGACAGATGGATAGTCTGAGAGGACGATTCAAATGATGGAGGACATGCTACGAGCATGTGTGCTAGATTTTGGGGGATCTTGGAGCAAGTATCTCCCTTTGATTGAGTTCTCGTACAATAACAGTTATCAGGCGACTATCGGAGTGGCTTCGTATGAAATGCTTATTGGAGGAAGTGCAGATCCCCTATCCATTGGGATGAGATGGGTGAGAGGAGATATTTGGGTCCTGAGATGGTTCAGAGGAACAATGAGGCGATTGACAAGATTAGAGCTCGAATGCTTGCCTCCCAGAGTCACCAGAAGAGTTACTCGGACTTGAGACGCAGGAGCATAGAGTTTCAGGTCGGTATCATGTGTTCCTTAGGATTTCACCTTTGAGGGGAGCGAAACAGTTTGGTGTTCTAGGCAAGCTGAGCCCTAGGTTTGTTGGCCCCTTCGAGATTTTGGAACGGAATGGAAAGGTAGCTTACATGTTTGCGATGCCTCCAGCCTTATCAGGGGTTCATAATGTTTTTCACGTAACCATGCTTCGAAAGTATGTATCAGATTCGACGCACGTACTGAGTTATGAGAATTTGGAGCTGGACCAGGATTTGTCTTATGAAGAGAAGCCGGTTCAGATTTGTGACCGAAAGGATAAATTCTTGCGGAGCAAGACCATCGCCTTGGTGAAAGTGTTGTGGAGGAACAACAAGATTGAGGAGGCGACGTGGGAACTTGAATCAGATGTGCGGGAGCGGTATCCCGAGTCGTTCAAGAAATTTCGAGGACAAAATTTCTGTAAAGAGGGGATAGTTGTAGCGTCACAGATTTGATAATAAGGCTTAGAGTCTTGATTAGTGTGTCGGGAGGGCAATAAGTGGTTTATTATTATAATATGTGAATTTTTATGAGTATGTGATTAGAGATGCATGTTTAGGTGAATTAAATATGCATGTGGGCCCCGTTTTGTTATTAGGGGCACGTTTGTAATTTTAGGCCATTGAGGGCATAAATGTGATAAATGTAATAATTGTGATATACTTGTGATATATCTGTGATGCACGATCTGAGACATTCCTAGGGAGCAGTTAGTTAGAAAGTCACAATGGGGTTGAATACCCGACTCGGGGCGAGTCGAGGGGTATTTCAGGCATTGGACGTTTTATGGGGTTATCGGGTTATGGAAATAAATATTCGGAGATATATTGGAAGATAGAATGTTTAGGAAGGAATATCGTGGAAATTTATCATTTTGCCCTCAGGGACATAACGGGATTTGGTAAATGACTAAATTGCCCTTGGGATTTCTTAAGGGTTAAGAGTAGGTTTAAGGGGCAAAAGGGTAATTTGGCTTCAAGGGTGGACAGACTTGAAGCTGAAGGGAAATGTTTCACATTTCATTACTTAGGCTTATGTTGGAATCTTCTTTATGGAGGTCTAGAGAAAAACAAGAAGCAAGAAAAGAAGAGAAGGAAGAACTGAAAATCTCTGGGATCAAGGAGGGAACTCAAGGCTGAATTTGGAAGGAAGAGAAGTTGGGGTAACTAGAACCAAACTCAAGCCAAGATCAATTCTGAGGTAAGGATCCAATAAAAGTTCTGCATGGTTTTTTTCTGTGTTCCCTTTAGAATTTGGAAGATAGAACCTAAGTGGTAAGATTTAAGTGTTTTGGAGACTTGTTGTTCGAGCTTTTTAGAAAATTAACTGATTATGTGGTGGGAATTGGGTCCTGGGCAGAACTCTTGGGATTAGGCTCGGAAGTGGTGTAATTCAGGGAGGTTAGCTCGCAATTTTCATGGGGTTTTCAGGTCGAGATGCGGCCCTAGGAGGGGCATGTCGCAGTCCGTGTGCACGTGAAGCCTGGGGAGGCCTCTGATCTTGAGGCGCGCCATGACTCTTGGCTAAGCATGCCGCGGCACGTGTCTCTTTCCAGAGAGGTGTTTTACCTCTATTTTGAGGCAAATCGCGACCCTTAAGGGGTTGGGCCGTGGCCCTAGTTCAAAGTGCTGGGTGTTTTGTGGGTTTTTGGCTTGGGAACCTAATTGTTAAGGCTCAGGATGGATTTTACCACCTGGTTTAGTAGAATTCAAGGTTCCAGGGATTAGAATGGTAACACAAAGTTATGTTATGGATTAGACCTTGATGGACGAATATTGTTGATGCGTTGTGACTAGGGTTTCAGCGAGGCTCGGACTAGGGGACTGTACTCAGGACATCGGTGCTTGGAAAGCTCGGGACACAGGTAAGAAAACTGTTGTACCCGTAGAGCAGGGCAAGGGCCTATTGTTTGTGTTGCAAGGCACGACCCTTTGTGATTGTGTTGCAGGGCGTAGCCCCATTGAGTGTGCTTATGCATATTTAAATATTTCTTTAATTATGCTATGTGTGCATATATGTGAAAGAACGGCAAGTGCCGAGAACGGCGAAGGCCAAGAACGGCGACGGCCGGGAACGGTGAAGGCCGAGTATCACAAGGGGCCAGGAGCAACGTTTAGCACACAGAGTGCGAGTTGCCAAGGTGAGAGCCTATAGGATACTTGGGATATCCTCATGGGACGGCATGGTCGTATGTGTTTGGCCTATTGGCGATTTGGTTATATGTTGAATGATAAATATGCATACGTTGTCTGCTTGTGTGAGTTTTCTTGTTGGGCCTCGGCTCACGGGTGCTCTATGGTGCAGGTAAGGGCAAGGGAAAAGTCGACCAACCATGAGTACAGAGAGCGTGAAGCGGCATGTACATGTTTGGCCTACCTGGCTGCCACGACCAGTGGTATTTTTGGGAGATGATTGTACTAAACCTAGATTTTGTCGTTTAGCCGACTTTAGTTATATTTTTTAGTTGTAAATATTTCTAAACAATATTTTGTGATCCTAAATGTCAAACTCTTTATGATTTTCAACGTATAAGACTCTGTTTATGATTTAATTACACTTTTGACTTAAACCTCGACTAGTGAGTTAATTGCACGTTTTAAACTCACTTAGTAATGGCTCTAAGGTAGTAGGGCGTTACATAAACTGTCTCTTAAACCCTATTTTTGGGATCCCATGTACCAAACATCTATTTTAATGAAAATTAACCGTTAATGTTCAAAATCTTTTAACCCTGACCTAATAGTGGACTTTAGGAACTCGTTATTGTTCAAACGACTTGGTTAACAAGTCTTGCACTATTTTTAAATGCACAGTGTAACGGTCTTCGTTATCTAAGGCATTACAGGCGGGGGTTCGCTAGTAATAGACATTACTGGTGGAATCCAGTGTTATTACCCGCGGAAGGCTCCGCCGTTAATAACGTGTTTTGTTTTAGTGTTTATATATATGTCATGTAGTCATGTAAATATATATATTTATGTCAATGTTGTGTTTAGATATCCTATATGTAAAGATTATTGATATAAATATTTATATATACTATAAAACTGTAATTCATTCTATTATATATTGAAAAAAAATGAACATGTTTTCATTAACATTATAGACAATGTTTTGCCCTAATTTTTTTAATACACTTATGCCATACATTATATTAAACATATTTTATTTATTTTTATGATACGGTTTATTTATTTAAAATTTATAGGATAATTAAAAAATAATAAAAATAAATACATATTTGAATAACATGCTTATAACTTTAAAACTAAGCAAATCTGCACATCTTATTTTTACCCAATATATATATATGTAGGGTACAGTTACTTTTCATGCAGAAGTCGTTAATTAATTACCTAAAGTCGTATTGATTCATAATACATTATCAGCCATTAAGCATGTTAGATGGAAAAAGAAATAAATAAATAATGATTATTAATAATAAACGTGGTGCACACATAACACGATATACACGGAACTCAATAAATTTGATTAACCCATGATAATTTATGACCATACAACCAATGATATTGAATTAAAAGATAAAAGAAAACATATATAGAATCTTAGTTGTAGAATCCTAATTATTGATCTTCCTATATATGCTTTTTTTTCACGCAAGAAAGTAACTAATATGAATGATTAAATGATAATTACTACGTACTATACCGATCATCAATCGAAAATCTCAGTAAAGTCTTGGTAAGATAAATCATCCTCGAAGATAAAGCCGTTGGAAATCTCCACACTAGGAGTAGTACTACTAGCGTTCATGGAAGATGATGAAGGGAAGAAACCATTACTTGTTATAGTACTACCACTATGAGACGAGTAAGATAGTTGGTCGACTTGGTTCAACTGGTTGTAATTACTGTCTTCAAAGTAAGATTGGTGTAGTTGTTGTTGTTGCTGCTGCAGCTGAAGGTGAAGCAGATTTTGCTGTGGCGCGACTGATGGCTGATGAGTTTGGTTTCGATAATTGTAGTTTCGAAAGGGCTCAATCATTGGAGTCGCATTCTTAAGGCCGAAGTTCAAGTTGAGAGGGCCTTTTTGGTTGGCAAAGGAAATGGGAGTGGGACAGCCTGTGAATTGCTGAACCAACGTTCGGAAGTTGTTGGCGTTAGCGTTGAGAAGGGTCGTCGGAGTTTTCTTCGAAGCCCTCGATCTTCGCCGGACAGGTTTGGATGGAGTACTGACGGCGCAGCCTTGCTGGGGATCATGACTAGCCGTTGGTGATGGGCTTCCGGGGCTCCCTAAGCTCTCCGACGACATAACAGCACTAAGGATATCATGATGGTTTATAGGCTCTTCATCATCCAAAAGGTTTTGATGGTAATATTGAAGCCATTCATCATGAGAACTTGCTAAAGTTTTTTGACTCATTTGGTTTGTTTTGATTTAAAATTGAGTGAACAAGACCAATGAATGTGTTTTTGGTTAATTTGTTTTGTGAGATCTATTGTAATGCAAAGAGAGAAGAAAGGACGGATCTCTTCACTGTATTTTTAGTGACTTAAATATATTCTTCTTGGTCAATGTTAAGACAAGTCTATGGTCTTGACCGTTGATTATTTTTGTGGAGAAGATAAAGACTTGGGGTTAAAGAATTGTGGTTCTCCTGCGAGCTTCCTGGAAACTACAAATGTTAACGTCAAATTGGATCATCATATCATATAACATCACAAAATTATACGACCTTTTAGACTCAAATGGTTGGTGTTTTGAAAGTCATTCTCTAATTTTGAGGTGGTCTTCGCTACTCCTTGGTCAGACTATTATTAAATACAAGATATTGTTTTGGAGATCATCAAATAAAACACACCTTCTTAAAAGATAAGTAAATTAAAGACATTTCCTATGAAAATACCACCGTGCCTTTGGCCTAGCCGTGGGTTCGGAACTGGCCAAAAAATTGTAAATATACAGAAGTATTTGTCTTCAAAGAAAGATGGTGGTGTTGTTGTGGTTTCTCATCTCTCTCGTGATGAGATCCATAATTTCTTCTCCTCATGTTGTTCCTCGTGGGCAATGTCAAGTTGGAAATTGTAAATAAAATTGGAGATCTTTATTTGTACTATAATTATAATGAAATTAAAAAAAAAGACTCCCATGAATATATATATATATACTAGGTAGAAGGATACGATACACGTTTGCTTAGTTTTAAAGTTGTAAACATTATTTATAATTTTAATAAAAATTAGATCTCTCTTCTAAATATATATATATATATATATAATAGAATGAATTATAGCTCTATAGTATATATAAATATTTATATCAATAATTTCTACATATAGGACATCTAAACACAACATTGACATAGATATATATATATATATATATTTATATGGCTACATGACATATATATAAAATACAATAATATTTGAAAAGAAATTAATAATAGAAATAAAATAAGAATATAGAAAAAGTCATAGTGAAGGCAGTAATACATGCATCAACTATTTTTAGTTTCTAATATATCTCACAATGTTCTTTAGTAAATTTGATGAAGAAAAAAAACTTCGGTCACTTAATAAAAAATAAACTATCACACAAATTTATTTAATAAAAATGATATATATTCATTTATTATTTTTAAATAAATATGATTTAATTAATTAAATTATTATAAAATATCCTAAAAATATCTTATTTCAATTCATTTATTTATTTATTTTTGTTTAAGTTTATGTTTGTACTACTTTTTGAATTTCGCAATGACAACAAAAGATTATATATTATATGTTTAGTATAATATTAAGTTTAAGTTTAATTAAATTTTATTTAAGTTATAAAATATATATAGTTTTATTATTTTAAAATAATTACTATTGTAAAATATCTCAAAAATATCATATTTTAATTTGTTTAATTATTTATTTAAGTTTAAATCATTTTTACAATTTACCGTTAAATATAAGAATACTCTGTTAAATATAAGAATATTTCGTTAAAATTAATGGGAAAAAAATAAAAAATCATCAAACCAAAAATTTATGTTATCTATACACTTTTTATATAGATTAGATATGAATCTAGTTATTAATATGGTATGCACCTGATAATTTTTATTATTAGTGTGTTGAACTGATCAAATATGTCTTTCAACACACAAAACCACCAACCCATTATATGTCGCTATTTAAAAAGGGATAGATCTTATAAACAATTGTGATTGATTGAAAAATTTATCAAACTAATATATATCAATACTTAAGTACAAATATTATACTATTCAAAATAATAAAAATATGACCACAAAATTTATTCTATGTAAATAATAAAAGATGTAGCTATTCTTCTAATTAAATTCACCTTCAAAATTGTACATAATTTTCTAACACATAACCCAAATTTTATTACATTATTATTGATTAATTTTATTACTAATTCACTTTTCATACCCACCAAATCTATGTTTTTTTTAATGTTTTATGTGTCGATTTGTCATAGCATTCTATGTATACTGTCCATGATCTTAACTTTTAAGATATAGGGGTGTAAATATAAAAATATTATATTGTTGTTGTGAGATTATAGATAATGTTATGTATTTTTCATATACCATGTTCGTTGATCAGCCTACAAAAGATCAATGACCACGACAATTAAATTCTTTGACTATATTATCATTGTTATAAATCTTCTCCTTTTTCAATTCATCTTCCTTTTCCTCCGAATTTAATTGAGTCTTTATCATCCAATGTAAATAATGTTGGAGAACACAAAATGAGGAAATTACATTTTATATGAGAATTTTAATAGTGTTCAAAAATATGATTTTTTTTCAAAAAAAAAAAAGTTAATGTATGACTTTTTTATTTTTTTTTTAAATAATTTTTTTTTAGATTGTACATTTATTTTTCCAAAATCTTGGGTAGGGCAATCAATTACTTGATTGATCTTTGACAGTTATGTAAAAATATCTTAGAACTAGGTTAAACAACATGTAACAGGTGGGGTAACCAGTTATCATGAGAGGAATAACTTTCTGTCATAAGATGGGTCACCAGTTACAATACGAGGGGTAACGAGTTACTCATATTAAATATGAAAATAAACATCAAATTTGAAGGAAAAGGGGGAAGAACACTTCATTGAAAAAAGAAGAAGTAAATATGATTTTAATAACATAGGTAATTAGTTATAAACAAAAAAACCCCCAGAATTATACACAAACATCAGAACGTAAAGGTAACCAGTTGTCCCCAGAAATATACACACAAAGAACATGAAGGTAACCAGTTATCCACAGAAATATACACACACAAAAAACGGGAAGTTAACTAGTTACCACAAATCTGAAGATAGAAAGAAAAAAATCAGATGCACCCCCTTTCCATTCACTCCCATCTTCTTCATATATTTTGTTTTCACGATTTGAATGTTCCCATCATGGTAACTAGTTAACCATTCATGTTTTCATATTTTTATTAGTTTTATTTCCAAATTTTGGTGTTCTTATAATGGTCACAGTCACTATAAGAAAAAGACTCTACAGCGACGACATCTATTGCGACGACTCTAAAGTCGTTTGTAACGACCCAAATTTGCTAATAGGGCTTAGGGCCTCGGTTAGCATGCCCGGAGGGTAATAAATGATTTAGTATGCTATTATGTGAATATGTGATAGAGATGCATGTTTAGTTGAATTAAATATGCATGTGGACCCCGTTTGGGTATTAGGGGCATAAATGTGATAAATATGATATGTGTGCGTTATATATCTGTGTAGCACGATCCGAGACAATTCTAGAGAGTAGTTAGCCAGAAAGTCACAACGGGGTTGAGAATCCGACTCAGGGCGAGTCGAAGGGTATTTTTGGGTGTTAGATGTATTATGAGGTTATCGGGTTATGGAAATAAATATTTGGAGATATATTTGAGGTTAGAATGTCTAGGAGGGGATATTGGGTAAATTTACCATTTTGCCCTCGAGGACATTTTTGCCACCCCGAGCCTTGAGGTAACCTTAAAGCTTAAGTTAAATAAAACAAAGTCTAGGAAGCTTTTGGAGACTTAGAAACCGACATTCACTTTCCCTTCCCAACTGAATATAGTTTCTAATCTCTCTCATCTTTACTCTCTAAGACAAACTCAAGGAAACAAGCAAGGGAAAGAAATCAGTCAAGAACTAGAATTGGGGCAGAGCTTTGGATATTCTAACCAGTAAATCAGGGCTTGGTGCTTGAGGAATTGAAGTTGGGAATTTAGGGGATCAACTCTGAATCAAAACTCAGCAAGGGTAAGTTCTAACTCTGAGAATTATGGTTGATTTCTACTATTTTCTTAGGAAATGCATGTGAGTAGGATTTGATCTGTACCAAGTTGTAACGCCCTGGATAGCCAAGACCGCTACACTGGGTACTTATAAAGGTGCAAGACTTGCTAATCAAGTCATTAATTTAAAAATGTGTCACTAAACATGTACAAGCTAGGGTTAAAAAGGTTTTGGTCTCAAAAGTTTCATTTTATATAATTAAGCAGTTATATACACGGGATCCCAAAAGAAACAGAGTTTAAAAGTTGGATTAGAGACTCCCAAAATAATACAAACAACTTTCAGCCATACTAAGGCAAAATGGAAAATTTCTGGGTCTCGCGTCCCTGCCTAAACCTCAACCGTGGCGGCTGAGCAACTGGCCATGTAGATTCCGCTTGCAGAGCTCTCCAAATCAAGGCTAATCAAGCTTGCCCTTGCCTTTACCTACACCACGTAGCACCCGTGAGCCAATGCCCAGCAAGAAAACATGATATGCAACACAAAAAATAATAACAGATAGTAAATTCACTAAGCATGAACCTTCACCAAATAATCCACACTAATCATTCAGCATATATTCGTTATCATGGATGCAATCAATCACATATAACATTCATATCACATAATAATCAGGGTCGACAACTTAGGCCGCACCCTCTGTTTACCCCACTGACTCCGGCCCGCTTAAACTGAGCTCAGTGCATATTAAGCTGTCCTCGGCTACCAGTGGCCAAGCCACGCCCTATGCGCTAGTGTAACCCTTGGCAACCTTAGGCCGTTGGTTCACTAATTACCTTGCATGGCATAATACCTGTTATCCAAAAAACAAGCACGAATGACGTGGCAAGTAATTCCCGGACACGTGGTTGACACTTGGCGGAATTCTGCTAGGGTATCGACCAGAAGACAAATTACAAGCAGTAGGCAGCCGAAGCTTACCTGGGACCAGTATGGTCGCAGGTTCTGCATGCCTCATGATATTTTTATAAAGATATTTATCAATCCCGAAATTGACTCCCACGATTTCCTGAGTATCTGATTATTTAGGAAAGAATATCTGTAACAAATTCATGTAATCCCCCTTGAGCCTTGTTGACGCGGTTCTTCGCCAACAGGTAATTAAGAAAATAAGAGGAAGGGATTAGTGCTTATGTTGAACCGAAATAGATGAATGATCTTTTGAGAAATGGGCTGGTGACACAATTACGTTTTTAGGTGATTCAAAGGTTAAAATCCTTCTACTACACCAGTCATTATTATTGTTATATGCTTAGTATTCTTTTACAGGGTATTTCTTACACAATAGAATCCAACCCTTTGCAACTCCCAGGGTCTCCATATTTATAGGAGAGGGCACCTAGGAGTTGGTAAGAAGGTCATCCCGTGACCTTCTTACCTATCATGTCAACTCTGTGGCATTCATGATTAATTCCTAAAACCTGACACATGAAGTGTGGTCTAATCAAAAGGTAAGGGGATAATGGGCCGCACGGCCCAACCCAGTCGTGGGTGTCTGAATGCGCACGTTCATGCTGCGTGTCCGAGAAGTCAGGGATATATCAGACACGTGATGTCTGATATATGCACGTTTACCTTGCGTGGTTGACTTTATAAAAGGTCACAACCTCCAACTCTAGCTCGTACCACGAGCTGGATGCCTCCCTCGACCTGTGGCCTTCAGAGTCCAAACTTAGTCTAATCTTGTCGAACCCTTAGGTTACCTCGAGCTGAGGAGGTAGGATCTTTCGAGTGGCAGCTCCGGTCTTGGGGTCCACATGGTAGACATGATTAGGCTGTATCTCAGCTTGCTAACAGCCCGTGGGAAAACCAGGGCGTACATTTGCCCCCCAAGCCCCTACTCGTGGGACATGACGTCGCATAGGGCCACAGTAGGGGCTTTTAGGCTTCCCCATGAACTCTTCATATTCCACATTTTACGCAGGCGCCGAATACGTGGAACATCGTGGTTGGTGACGGTACGTCTTCCGAGAACCGCATTTAATGGCCTAGCCTATACTCAGCTGTCGTTTCGTCTTTCGAGTGGAGACTTGGATCCCACATCAGGGCAATCCAACGACCCTCCTTACGTGGCCCTTCACGTATATAAAAGGGGTGGCCACCTTACGCATGGGCCACCCGCTCATTTGGAATTTTTCAGAAATTTTCTTCTTCTTCTCTTTTCATTTTCAAAAGAAAAAACCCTCTTCTTTCCAGCTGCCATTCCCAGCACTCAAGAAGTTCAGGTGCAAGGGCTCCTTCGAAGCTTTGGAATCAACTACTCTGATGAAGCCCCAACCCAGGCGATCCCTTCATCCTCCTCTCAACCAGAACATTCCGTAAGTCTCCTGACCGTGCATGTGTTGAAATTATTTTTCACTATAGCTTAGGTAAATATTTACTGTAGTCACATGCAGGGTTTTTTTGGTTTTTTGTGGGCATGAAGGGTGAAAGCCTTTTAGGTTAGGGTATCGTTTGCAGTAGAGAACCATTTAGGAGCATTGTTTATAGGGTGCGTTTTCTGGGGAAATTTTCTGGGTAGGATTTTAGGTATGCTGGTTTAAAGTACCCAGTATTTTGGGTGCAAAACCGGGTAGCTTAGGGGACACGCTTCACAGGCGCTTTTGCCTTTCTTGCCTACTGAAACTTTCCTTCCAAGGAAAATTCTATCCTGACCCTTCTGACACACGAATTCTGAGTAATCGGGTATCAGTTGGGAGCTCAGGCACGTGTTCATAGAACCGCGTGGTCTCACTCTCCACGGGCTGGGCTTACCTCAGCTCGTGTCAAGGAAACACATTCAGATTCTTCTCCATTTTAGGTCACCTTTTTCTAAAATTTCTTCTTTTTGTTCGCTAGGCGACCAGATGGGACCCAAGAAGAATGCTCCCAAGAAGTCCGTAGGCAGCTCGTCCTCCCAGCAAACCAAGGGAAAAGAGGTGATGGCTGAATCCCCGATTCCCAACTTCGGGCCAGCAGTGGAACGGGAGCTCGAGGTGGCCCCCGACGCGTTCTTTGAGGCGGAGAGGATCGTCTCGAAGATCACTGACCAGGCGAGGGTAAACAAAATATTCCTCTCCCATAACATCGAGCTGGGGAGAGGAACCGTGAATACCCGACCTCCCTTATAAGGCGATCAGAGCTGTGCGCCGCTTAATGAGGCGTTCTCGGCTTGGAGTGACGAACATTTCAAGGCGGGGGCCTTCCTCCCGTTGGACCAGTACTTCGCCGATTTCCTCAACTACGTGAGGTTGGCCCCATTCCAGCTCCCCCCCAACTCTTACCGTTTGTTGGCGGGGTTAAGATACTTGTTCTTGAAACAGGAGTGGGATGTCCCCACTCCTGCAGACATTCTGTATTTCTTCTGCCTCAAGGCCAGCCCGGAGCAGCGGGGGCGAGGTGACGGGTTCTATTACTTAACCCGGTTTTCCAACACGGCTGCGGTCATCGAGTTGCCCAGCCACCCCAACGACTTCAAAGATCAATTATTTATGTCGACGGGGTTCTGAAACTGTGAGCTGCACTACTTCAACTGTCCTCGTAAATGCCTTTCAACCTTAGCTCGTAAGTTAAGTATCGGTTAGCTCCCCCTATATCCATTTCTGACTTAGAATAAATCTGCAGCTATCTTCGCGAGGAAAGAGAAGTCTGTGATCCTCGGGAGCCAGTACGAGACACTGGCGGGCTTGCCCCCAAGTGAAAAGGACTATCGTCAGCTCATGACAGACGAGACGATGCTGGCCTGTAAGCTGATCTCCCTAGGCCAGACTCTGAACCTGAGGAGGCCCCGGGTGCTTCCCCCAGCTTGCGATATGAGGCCTATCATCGTGGAGGAGGTCGCGGGGGATGAGGATGAGGAGGACGAGGAGGACGAGGTGCCCCTCGTGAGGACGAGGAAGTGGGTGTTGGAGGTCGCCCAAAGAACGGACAAGGAGAGGATCCGGTCCGGAGCAGCTGCAGGTCCCTCCGACCAAGCTAACCCTTACATGTTTAGGAACTTAGATAGGACCACTGCAGACCCCCGGCTAGCTAGGTTCAATCCCAGACAGATCGTCCAACGCCATCGAAGTGACCCAGACTTGCTCCACTGCGTCGACCAGCTCGTGTTGGATTACGAAAGTAGCCACCCTAGGGGTACCGTAGTTGTAGACAACACCCTAGCCTTTAGGTCGGTCCTATTCGAGGAGTATGGGACTAACCTTCGGTCATGGCCATCACTTCGGGAGGGTGTCGTAGCTCCAGGTCTTAGGCAATACGTAGAAGAGTCTAGTCCTGAGACAGCCTCGGATCCAGAACCTGCGCCAACTCGACAAGTAATTGCCTTAGATTGCCCCGTGGAAGCTCCAGGGCCGATGGTCGTAACCATAGATTCTTCCTCTAGCTCGGGGGGTAGGATTCCCTTTAGTATATATATATATACTTGAATTTCGCTTTTTTTTCCCTTTGTTTTTGTTTTTGCATGACTGCTAACTTGTGTACTAACCATATCTTTGTTTTGCCAGAGGAGATGTCTCAGCCCGGGGGAAAAAATCTGCGGGCTGTGTTCACCGGGGGGAACTCCTCAACTGGGGCCTCTGGGCCCAAAATGAAGAAGCTGTGGATGGCGAAGAAAGCCGCCGGGACCCCAACCAAGTCTCCTGCAAAGGAGAAAGAGCAGCCCTCAACCGCCCAGGCCGAGGAAACTGCACCTCCTGCTGCAAGGGGAGCATGCCCCCACCCCCTCCGCGAGCTCCGGCCTTCATCCGAGACACAGGGGTGGAGTCCGGGGCTTCGGCGATTGTTCCTCCCGAGGTGCGTATCCCGGTGGACCCCCAGGACCTGGAGAAGATTCCAGACGTCTTTCGGGGGACGGTGTATGAGACGGTGAACTACGCCGTCAGCCACTTCTATTGCTTCAACGAGAGAGAGCTGCGGGCCATCGAAACAAGGAGCCCGGTGGGCGTACTGGAATCTTCATTGGGCATGGCCCTAATGGTAAGCTGACCTTACCCTTTTATGGTTTTTGATTATCATGCCTTGCCCTGTTTTTCCTTTCTCCCCTTTTATTTCTTAAGGCAGTTGCCTCTCCGTTTTTGCAGAGCGCCTTGGCCCTTCACCGGAGCATAGCCAAGACCAAGGCCCAACTCGAGGATATGAGGGGCGAGCACCAGGCGGTTGTAGCCACCCACCAGACTTCCTTGCAGACGGCTAAGGATGCCCTGGCAGCCACGCAGGCCGAGCTGGAAGAAGCCCATCTCAAGCTTGAAGAGGTCGAGGCTACCAAAGCCGCCCTCGCCGCTGCGCGAGCAGAGCTAGACACCGCGAAGGCTGGGGCCGAGGAGGCCAAGGCCGCCCTAGAAGCCGAGGAGGCAACCTTTAGCACTGCCATGGAGGACATGCTCTACCACTGCTGGGTCTACAACTCTGACGGTGATTTCTCCTTCTTGGGAGCGGACGTCTAGGAGCCCTTGCTGGAGGGGTTTAAAGCTCGCCTCCAGAAAGATGCACCTTCTGAGACCGGGGAAGCCTCCGTCGTGGCCGAGCAGAAGGGCGAGACGGCGACCTCCACGGGGCCGACTGGTGGAGCCTAGGGCCTTTCCATTTTGCATCCACTCTTTTATTATTCTCATTTTTTGTTGTTGTAACTTTGCATGAGGTTTTTCACCTCGAGACATCTAACTATCAATTTTATTTTTAATTGATTTACTTCCTTTTACCTTTACGCACTTTAGTTACTATTTTGAAAAAACTTAGTTCGCGTTAATTTTTATCAATATCTCGTGCTCTTCAAGAGAAACAACGATCAATCGATTTAAATTAACTTCTAAGCTTTATGACCTGGTTATATCCAAGAACTTAGTTTGAAAACTTAGTTCGTGTTAATTTTTATCAATATCTCGTGCTCTTTAAAAAAAACAACGATCAATCAATTTAAATTAACTTCTAAGCTTTATGACCTGGTTATATCCAGGAACTTAGTTTGAAAACTTAGTTCGCGTTAATTTTTATCAATATCTCGTGCTCTTTAAGAAAAACAACGATCAATCAATTTAAATTAACTTCTAAGCTTTATGACCTGGTTATATCTAGGAACTTAGTTTGAAAACTTAGTTCGCGTTAATTTTTATCAATATCTCGTGCTCTTTAAGAAAAACAACGATCAATCGATTTAAATTAACTTCTAAGTTTTGTGACCTGGTTATATCCAGGAACTTAGTTTGAAAACTTAGTTCGTGTTAATTTTTATCAATATCTTGTGCTCTTTAAGAAAAACAACGATCAATCGATTTAAATTAACTTCTAAGTTTTATGACCTGGTTATATCCAGGAACCTAGTTTGAAAACTTAGTTCGCGTTAATTTTTATCAATATCTCGTGCTCTTTAAGAAGAACAACGATCAATCGATTTAAATTAACTTCTAAGTTTTAAGGCGACCTGGTTAAATCCAGGATAGGACTTAGTTCGCATTAATCCCTTATCAATATCTCGCGTTTTTTAAGAAAAACAACGATCAACTGATTTGAATTAACTTCTAAGTCTTTAAGGCGACCTGGTTATATCCAGGTACCATATGCCCCCCAAGTAACTGGGAAAGGGTCTTTCGTGGTTACTTTAGATTACACTTGTAAATATGTACAATCATAAACGAAAAAGTTAATTCTCATTGCGTAATACATAAAAAATGGCCTTTTAGGCCTTACAAGGGAATCATTGATAATATCTCTTCAAATGGATGGCGTTCCAAGTTCGTGGGACCGCCCCTCCATTAAGCCGAGCTAATTTGTAAGTTCCTTCTTTAATGACCTCGATGATTTGATATGGCCCTTCCCATCTCGGTCCCAATACTCCCTCTTTGGGATCTTTACTGGCTAAGAAAACCCTCTTGAGGACCAGGCCGCCAATGCTAAAGGCGCGCTTTTTGACTTTTGAGTTGAAATAACGAGTGATTTTTTGCTGGTAATGTGCGAGCTGGAGTTGCGAATCTTCTCATCTTTCATCAACCAAGTCGAGGGAAGTACAAAGTAGCTCGTGGCTGCGGTCCTGGTCATATGCCTGGACCCTATGCGAAAGTACCTTAATCTCCACAGGGAGGACTGCCTCACTTCCAAAGGTCAAGGAGAAAGGAGTATGACCCGTAGGAGTCCAATGCGAGGTCCGGTATGCCCATAGAACCTGGATGAGCTGTTCTGGCCAGACCCCCTTCGCTTCATCTAGTCTCTTCTTGAGGCTCGCCTTTAACGTCTTGTTGACGGCCTCGACCTGGCCATTCGCCTGAGGATAGGCCACGGAGGAGAAACTTTTCACAATTCTGTACCTTTCGCAAAATTCGGTGAAGAGGTCGCTGTCGAACTGAGTCCCATTGTCAGAAACGATTTTATTGGGCATCCCGAATCGGCAGATAATTCTCTTAACCACGAAGTCGAGGACTTTTTTGGAAGTTATCATGGCCAAAGGTTATGCCTCAGCCCACTTCGTAAAGTAGTCGATGGCCACCACAGCGTAACAGACCCCGTCTTTTCCAGTAGGGAGGGCGCCAACCAAGTCGATCCCCCAAACTGCAAACAACCATGGGGACGAGACATCTTCAGCTCGACCGGGGGAGCTCGGGCAACGGTGGCGAATCTCTGGCACTTGTAGCACTTCTTGACATACGAGATCGAATCCTTGGACAGAGTGGGCCAGTAATATCCTTGCCTCAGGACCTTTAGGGCCAAGCTTTGCCCCCCAGTGTGATCTCCACAAAAACCCTCATGCACTTCCTGCAGGATGGCCTTTGCTTCGCCTGGAAGAACACATCATAGGAGAGGTAGGGAGTGCCCATGTCGGTATAGCACCCTGTCTGCCATCGTATACCTTGGGGCCTGGTACAGTACTCACCGCGCATCATTACGCCCTTCAGGTAGCTTCCCCTCGGTCAGATACTCAAGGATGGGGATCATCCAGGTCGGCCTAGCGTCGATAATCTCGGCCTCCGCCCAGGCATCTTCTATACTTGGTTTTTCCAAGAACTCTACCGGAACTAACCCCAGAGCCTCCGTCTCCCCAGAGGTGGCGAGCTTGGCAAGAGCGTCTGTGTTAGTGTTCTATTCCTGAGGTATCTGCTCAATTGAACCTCGCCCAAATGTGGATAGTTCCACTTTTACCTTTGCTAGGTAGGCAGCCATCTTAGGTCCTCGTGCCTGATATTCGCCCAGAACCTGGTTTACCACGAGCTGGGAGTCACTGAAGCACTGGACGGAGCTTGCCTTCAACTCTTGGGCTATTCTTAGCCCGGCCAGCAAAGCTTCGTATTCGGCCTCGTTGTTGGAGGCCTTGAATCCGAATCTCAGTGCCGAGTGGAATCTATGTCCCTTAAGGGATATTAAAATGATTCCAGCCCCGGAGCCATTCTCATTGGATGAACCATCCACGAAGATCCTCCATGACGCCTGGACCGGGCAACCTGGGGTGAGTCTTCTGCAGGATCCTCCTGGAATCCTGTGCATTCTGCTACAAAATCGGCCAGGGCCTGACTTTTTATAGCAGTTCGTGGGGTGTACAGAATCTCGAACTGACTCAGTTCGATAGCCCACTTTAACAGACGTCCCGATGCTTCAGGTTTTTGCAAAACCTGCCTTAAAGGCTGATCGGTTATGACGTGTATTAAGTGGGACTGGAAGTATGGCCTGAGCTTTCGAGAGGACGTGATAAGGCAGAACTCCAATTTCTCCATCAATGGGTACCGGGATTCAGCTCTGAGAAGTCTCTTGCTGATGTAATAGACAGGTCTCTGAACTCGGTCTTCTTCTCGGACCAATACGGCACTAGCTGCATCCTCTGTGACAGCTAGGTAGAGAAAAAGAGGCTCTCCTGCTTTTGGTTTGGATAATACGGGTGGCTCGGCCAGATTTGCCTGCAAGTCGAGGAAAGCACTTTCGCACTCTTCTGTCCATTCGAACTTCTTAGTTCCTCGGAGCAGGTTGTAGAATGGCAAGCACTTATCGGTGGATTTTGAAATAAACCGATTGAGGGCTGCCACCCTTCCTGTCAGGCCTTTGACATCTTTGCGCGACCTGGGTGAGGGAAGCTCAAGCAATGATCTAATCTTGTCGGGGTTTGCCTCGATTCCCCGGGTATTGACGATGAAACCCAGGAATTTTCCCGATGCGACTCCAAAAGTGTACTTCTGCGGATTAAGCCTCATGCCATACTCCCATAGTATCTTGAAGCATTCTTCCAGGTCAGAAACATGGTTATCGGTAGTCTTTGACATGACTAGCATGTCATCAATGTACACTTCCATGTTCTTCCCGATCTGGTTTGCAAACATTCTATTTACTAACCTTTGGTACGTAGCACCGGCGTTCTTCAGCCCGAATGGCATGACCTTGTAACAATAAACGTTAGTCGGGGTCATGAAGCTGGTGTGCTCCTGGTCCACCAGATTCACGGTGATCTGATTGTAGCCTGAGTACGCGTCCATAAAGGACATGAGCTCGTGCCCCGCCGTGGCATCCACCAGTTGTTCAATCCTTGGCAATGGAAAACAATCCTTGAGGCAGGCTTTATTCAGGTCGGAGAAGTCGATGCAGGTCCGCCACTTCCCATTGGGCTTCGGGACAAGCACGGGGTTGGTGACCCAAATCGGAAACTTTGCTTCACGGATAAAGCCGCATTTCTTGAGCCGGGCTACTTCTTCCTCTAAGGCTTCAGCCCAGGTTGTTCTGAGGCGCCTCTGCTTCTGGGACTTCGCAGGAACGCTTTTATCCAAATGAAGGGTGTGCATGATGACACTTGGGCTGATTCCCACCATGTCCTTGTGTGACCACGAAAACACATCCAGGTTATCCCGCAGAAATCTGATCAGCTCCGCTTTCCTCTTGTTACAGAGGTTTTTCCCGAGTCAGACCGTCCGTGAAGGGTTCTGCGGATCGATGTTTACTTCTTCGAGCTCCTCAATAGCCTGGAGCTCGAACCTGTCCTTGCCTATTCGGGGGTCAATATCCTCACTTAAGACGATATTTTCCCCTTCGGCGCTCTGAGGTTTTTCAATCTCAGGATCAGCTAAGGGTTCCTGAGATTCCTCTCCACCACCTTGGATGGCCATTGCTAGCTGCCCGGGTTTTGATTTTCCCTTCATGGAAATGCTATAGCATTCCTTGGCAGCTAGCTGATCGCCATGAACAGTGCATATTCCCGTGGAAGTGGGGAATTTCATCGCGAGGTGGCGAATGGAAGTGACGGCCTCAAAAGGTATGAGCATGGGTCGTCCCAAAATTGCGTTGTACTCAGCGGAGCAGTCGATGACCATGAACTCGAGGAGTTTGGAGACTATCCGAGGTCCTTCTCCTAGGGTGATCACCAGATCGATAGTCCCTATAGCCGCTGATCCTTCTCCCGAAAAACCATACAACATCATGGAGGTCGCCTTCAGCTCGGCGACAGTCAAACCCATCTTCTCCAATGTGGACAGGAATAGAAGGTTTACCGAGCTCCCATTGTCGATCAGCACCCTCCTAACTCTCCGTTTAGCGAGCTAAATTTCTACAACCAGAGGGTCGTTATGAGGGAACTGGACATGGCCCGTATCTTCCTCTGTAAAAATGATCGGTTGCCTCTCCAATCTCTGCTGCTTTGGGAGACGCTGTTCCGGGACGAACTCTACTCCATTATGTTCCTTGAGTTCGTTTACGTACCTCTTCTGGGCACCTCTGCTCGCGCCAGCTAAATGCGGACCTCCAAGGATTGTGGATATCTTTCCTCCTATCACGAGAGGAGGGACGTCCTGATCTATCCGAGACCGGGGCTAACTGACCGGGACTTCCGGAGTAGGTCGACTTGCTGGAACCCTGTTCCGTACATACTGGGTCAAGGGGCCGGCTCGGATGAGAGTCTCAATCTCATCTTTCAAATGCCTACAATCATCGGTATTGTGGCCAACATCGTTGTGAAAACGGCAAAACTTGGAGGTGTCTCTCTTCCCCTTTTGGTGTTTTAATGGCTCCGGCCTCTTCCAGGGGAGGCAAGTAGAGTTCGCTAGGAAGATGTTCTCCCTATAGTGGGTGAGCTCTGTATAAGTTGCGTAGACCGGCTTGAACTTGTCTACGGACTTATTCTTCTTTGGGTCGTGCTGGCTGCCCTCGCCGTTCCGCTTTCTTTTGCCTCCACCGAGCTGGTTGTTCTGAGTGACATTTTGGGTCGCTGTCGCAACCTCCGTCCCCACTCCAGCGAGCTGCTCAGGGACCTGGTTGGTCCCTGCAGCTGAGGCTTCGGCCTCCTCCAAGTTGATCCATTCCTGGGCCCTATTTAGGAACTCGTTCACCGAGCTAACTCCCTTCATTTGTATATCTTTCCAGAGTCCCCCTCTGACGAGGATCCCAGTCCTCAAGGCCATGAGCTTGGAGCTGTCATCCGCGTATCTAGCCCGAGCAGCGACGCTCGTGAACCTGCCCAGGTAAGCCTTTAGAGGTTCGTCGGGCTGCTGCCTCACGTTAGCCAGAGAATCGGCCTTGACGTGGGCAGCCTGGGAGGCTCAGAATGCCCTTTTGAAGTCAGCCGAGAAAGTCTTCCAGGAGCTGATTGATTGTCTTTTGCTTTGCTTGAACCACTGCCTGGCTGGTCTAGTCAGTGTGGAGGGAAATATCAGACACCTCAGCTCGGGGCCGATGTTGTGGGCCATCATCAGGGTGTTGAACACCCCCAGATGATCCGACGGATCTCCGTCTCCATTAAACTTCGACAGGTACGGCATACGGAAACCAGGTGGGTAAGCCGTTTCTGCTATGCTGGGGGCAAAGAGCTCCATCTCGTTCCCCGAATCATATTCATCTTTCTCTTTCTCCGACAGGAGCTTCCTCATCAGCTCCTCCATGTGAGCCAGGCGCTCGAGGGTTTTGTCTTGATCTCCTTGGTTATTTCGAGGCTGCTCAACAGCTCTGGATCCATTGTACATATTTGGTGGGTTATTGCCCCTCCTATCTTGAGATAGGTTATTTGGGGCATACCGCTGTTACGTACTTCGGACAGGTCCCCCCCTGAGCTAGCATGGTTGCCGCCTCCTACTAGCTCTCCTCTATGAGAGTTAAGGCGATCTCGCAGGTCGCTCCCCTGGGTGGTTTGAGGACTTTGTGCCGAGCTTAAATGCTGACGTAGGTCTCCGCCAGAAAGGTCGCTCCGGCGACTGCTGGTCCAGTATCTCCCGTTAGAAAAGCTCGGAGTTCGCCTTTAGGGGTGAGGATCCGGGCTTTCTCTCGGTTCCCTGCTACGTTGGGAAGGTCCCGCGGACGGCGGGTTTCTCCCAATGCTTCCATAAGCTGGAATATCACGGATGGGTCGAGGTGGAGATGGATATCTTATTGGAGAGGGAGGATGCCTGACTGGAGATGCGATCCTGGTTCCATCAGGGCGGATCAAGTTAGGTGGGGGCCTCACGGCCCTGCCAACCTATGGGTCCCACGCCTGGCGATCTAGACGAGGTGCAGGACGGCTGGTGGGGACGGGCTGATGCTGTGAGCCCTCCCTGGATCTCCTTCTGGAATTTCCTCGAGCTCTCCTGGGCGCACTCGAGGCTGGTTGGGAGCTGGGAGTTGAAGTTCAGACCGAACGACTGTACTGTTGTTGTTCGGCTCTAGGCATTTCTTCGAAGTTTTCCTCTCGATGATGCGATGAGGGAATAGATTTGGCTGTCTGAGGTCTATCCGAGCGGCTAGGCCTGGACCGATTACCCCGGCAGGACTTATGAGTCTCGCCTTGCCTCTTTCCGACGTTAGCGTTGGTTGTAAGAGGGGGTAGTTAGGCCAACACATCCTTGAACTGCTGATTAGCTTTCGTTAGTTGGATCCTCAGATAAGCGTTTTCCATCTCTACCGCACTGTAAAAATCTGGGTTTGGATTAGGTGGCCTGGGCGCCGAACTTCCAGTGCCATCTTGGCCCACTGGTTATTTGCCCGACAACTGTTGGACCTCAGGAATTTTTTCATCGGGGATGGCGATATGATGAGCCTCCTGCCCATCATGCTATTCCGTCTCGTTACCGTGTCTGGATCGAGTGGTCACCATAGTGGATGTTTGCAACAGCACCAATCTAACTTGCTCTCAATGAAAGCACCAAACTGTTGACGCGGTTCTTCGCCAACAGGTGATTAAGAAAATAAGAGGAAGGGATTAGTTCTTATGTTAAACCGAAATAGATGAATGATCTTTTGAGAAATGGGCTAGTGACACAATTATGTTTTTAGGTGGTTCAAAGGTTAAAATCCTTCTACTCCACCAGTCAGTATTATTGCTATATGCTTGTGTTGACGCGGTTCTTCGCCAACAGGTAATTAAGAGAAGAAGAGAAAGGGATTAGTGCCAAATATAGAACCGAAACAGATATATGATCTTAGAGGATGAAAGAGGTGACTCAAGACACGTTTTTTAAGTGGTTCGAAGGTTAAAATCCTTCTACTCCACTAGTCAATATTATTGATCTATACTGAGTATTTCTTACAAGAGGTTTTTTTTTTTTCCAACCCCTATCAACTCCCAGGGTCTCCATATTTATAGGAGAAGGCACCTGGAAGTTGGTAGGGAGGTCATCCCATGACCTTCTTACTTGTCGTATCAATTCTGTGACATTCATGATTAATTCCTAAACCTGACACATAAGTGTGGTCAAATCAATAGGTAAGGAAGTAATGGGCTGCACGGCCCAACCCAATCGTGGGTGTCTGAACACGCACGTTCCTGCTACGGGTCCGAGAAGTCAGGGGGATATTAGACACGTGATGCCTGATATATGCGCGTTTACCTTGCGTGTGTTGACTTCTCAAAGAGTCATAGCTCCATACCCAGCTTGTATCACGAGCTGCACACTGGACTCGACCTTTGGCCTTCAGGGGGCCTCCTCTAGTTTTGGACAATGGAGGCGAGCCCTTGGGGCTTCCTCGAACTAACGACAGAAGCTCTGGTCTTAGGGGAATCCATGAGATAATCATGATTAGTCTGCAGCTCGGCTTGCTAATCAGCCCGTGGGAAAATTAGGGCGTACATCTGCCCCCCAAGCTCCTGCTCGTGGTATACCACGTCGTATATAAGACCACAGCAGGGGCTTTTAGACTTCCCCATGAACTCTTCGTATTCCACTTTTTACGCAGGCGCTTGATACGTGGAACATCGTGGGTGGTGACGGTACATCTTACGAGAACAGCATTTAATGGCCTAGCCTATGCCCAACCGTCGTTTCGTATTTTGAGTGGAGGGCCTCGGATCCCTCATCAGGATCATCCAACGGCCATACATACGTGATCCTTTATGCATATAAAAAGGGGTGGCCACCCTACGCACGGGCCACCCTTTCATTCAAAAATTTTCAAGCTTCAAATTCCTCTTCTTCTTCTCTCTTTATTTCAGAAGAATGAAACCCTTGACTCTGTTACTGCCACTTTCAGCGTTCAAGAAGCTTAGGCGCACGGATTTCTCCAAAGTTTTGGAAGTTACTACACCGACGAAATTCTTACCAACGCAATACCTTCAACCACCTCCCAGCCACATATTGTAAGTTTCTTGACCCTGTGTGTTTTGAGAATGTCACTGTAGCTTAGGTAAAAAAATTTACTGTAGCCGCATGCAAGGCTTTACTGGGTTTTGTGGATACGGGGGGTGACATACTTTTTAAGTTAGGGTATATTTGTTGTAGGAAATCGCTTTAGAGTATGGGTTTCAGGGTGCTTTTTCTAGGGAAAATTTCTGGGTAGGAGTTTTGGGAATTTTGGATGCAAAACTGGGTAGCTTAGGGAACACGCCTCACAAGCGGTTTTGCAATTTTCTGCCTACTGAAACTTTCCCTCCAAGGAAAATTCTATCCTGACCCTCCTGACACATGAATCCCGAGTAATTAGGGATCGGTTGGGAGCACAGGCGCGTGTTCATCGAACTGCGTGTTCCCATTCTCCACGGGCTGGGCTTACCTCAGCTCGTGCAAATAATAATTGCCTTTTCCTCATGCTTGGGTCGCCTTTTCTGAAATGTTTTCTTTTGTTCGTTAGGCGACCAGATGGCTCCCAAGAAGAATCCTCCACAGAAGAACGTCAGCGGCTCGGCCTCCCAGCAGGACAGAGGAAAGGCGGCGATGCCTAGCTCCCCGATCTCCCGCTTCGGGCCGGCGGTGGAGAGGGAGGTCGAGGTGGCTCCTGACGCATTCTTTGAGGTGGAGAGGATCGTCTCAAAGATCACCGACCAAATGAAGATTAACAAAATCTTCCTTTCCCACAACATCGCCCTAGGGAAAGCGTCCGTAGTTGCCCGACATGCTTCAGAAGGTGAGCGGAGCTGTGCGCCGCTCGACGAGTCGTTCGTGGCCTGGAGCGGTGAACATTTTAAGGCAGGGGCCTTCCTTCCACTGGATCAGTATTTTTCTGATTTCCTTAACTATGTGGGGTTGGCCCCATTTCAGCTCCCCCCCAACTCCTACCGTCTGCTAGCAGGGTTGAGGTATTTGTTCCAGAAGCACGAGTGGGAGGTCCCCACTCCTACAGACATTTTATATTTCTTCTACCTCAAAGCCAACCCAGACCAGCGGGGGCGAGACGACGGGTTCTACTATTTAACCCGGTTTCCCAATACGGCGGCAGTCATCAAGCTGCCCAGCCACCCCAATGACATTAAGGACCAGTTCTTCATGTCAACTGGGTTCTGGAACTGCGAGAACCACTACTTCAATCATCCTCGTAAGTTTTCCCCGACCTTAGCTCGTACTTTAGGTGTCATTTTAGCTCCTCCGTACCCCATTTTAACTCTGACTAATCTTGCAGCCATTTTCGCGAGGACAGAGAAATCTGTGACCCTCGGGGCTCAATATGAAATGCTGGCGGGCTTGCCCCCCAGTGAGAAGGATTATTGCGTGCTCGTGACGAACGAGACGATGGTGTTCTGCAAGCTAATTTTTCCAAATCAGACCCTGAACCTAAAGAGGCCCCGGGGGCTGCCCCCAGCTCGTGACACCAGACCTATCATCGTGGAGGAGGTCGCGGGAGAAGAGGATGAGGAGGACGAGGGCGAAGAAGTTCCACTCGTGAGGAACAGGAAGAGGACCTTGGAGGTCGCCCAGGGGATGGGCGAGGAGAGGATCCAATCAGGAGCAGCCGCGGGTCCTTCAGGCCAAGGTAACCCTTACTTGTTTAGGAATTTAGATAGAGCCACCGCAGACCCCCGGCTGGCTAGGTTCAATCCTAGGCAGCTCGGCCATTGTCACCGAAGCGATCCGGACCTGAACACACTCCTGCTCCATTGTGTCGACCGGCTCGTGCTGGATCACCAAGAGAGTCGACCTAGGGGTACCGTATTAGTAGATAACTCCCTAGCATTTAGGTCGATCCTATTCGAGGAATATGGGACCAACCTCCGCACATGGCCATCACTCCAGAGGGGTACCTTAGCTCCGGGGCTTAGGCAGTACGTAAGAGAATCTAGCCCTGAGTCAGAACCGGACCCAGAACTTGCTCCAGTTCGGGAAGTAATCGTCCTAGGTTCCTCCAGCTCGGGGGGTAGGACTCCCTTAGTATCTGCATATTTTTTATATATAACCCTTTGTCCTTGTCTGTATGGTTGCTAACTTGTACTAACCATGTTTTTGTTTTGATAGAAGAGATGTCTCAGCCCGAGGATAGCTTGAGAGGCGCAGTCTTAGGGGGAAACCCCTCAGCCGGGCCAAGACTGAAAAGGCTCTGAGGGTCCAAGAGCGCCGCTGGGGTCTCCACCAAGTCTCCGACAAAGGAGAAGGAGAAAACCCCGGCAGCCCAGGACACGGGAGCAATTTTTCCTGCTGCAGGAGCAGGCCAAATGCCTCCACCACCTCCGCGAGCTCCAGCCGCCACTCAGGACGCGGGAACGGAGCTCGGGACTCCCGCCGTGGTGGCCTCCGACGTACGCATCCCAGTTAATCCCCAGGACCTGGAGAAGATCCCAAAGGCATTCTGGGGAACGGTGTACGAGTCGGAGAACTATGCCGTCAACCATATTTATAAGTTCACCGAGAAGGAACTTCGGGCCATAAAGACAATGAGCCCGGTTGGGGTAATGGAGTCTTTAATGGGCATGACCCTAACGGTAAGTAGCCCTGTTTTCTTTTTAAAGCTTTTACCCTTACACTTTACCCTGTTTTTCCTAAGGAAATTTATCTTTCATTTCTCGCAGGGGGTCGTCGCTCTTCACCGGAGCATCATCAGGGCCAAAACTCAGCTCGAGGACATGAGAGCCGAGCACCAGGCCTCCCTTCAGGAGGCTAAGGCGACTGAAGATTCCTTGGCGACCGCGAAGGCCGAGCTGGAGAAAACCCTCTCAAAGGTCCAAGAGCTCGAGGCCTCCCTTGCCACCTCGCGGACAGACCTCGAGGCTACAAAGACTGAGATCCAGGCCGCCCTGGAGGCCGAACGGACCACTTCGGAGCAGTCCATGCAGGATCTGTTCTATCACTGCTGGGCTTACAATCCGGAGGCTGACTTCTCCTTCATGTCACCGAGCCTTTGGGCGCGCTTGCTGGTGAAGTTCCAAGCTCGCCTTGAGAAAGAGGCACCGCCTTCGGAGACTGGGGAAGCCTCTAGCACGGCGGAGCAGGGTGAGACAGCGACTTCCCGGGGGCCGTCTGG